>NW_009922639.1:0-7585 GCF_000696875.1 Nestor notabilis
TTCCAGGTCTCTGTTGGTTTTGTGCCTCACGCTGCAGGGAGAAAGACCCCAAAGGCAAAAAAGGCTTTTGTGTGTGTCGCTGCCATGGGGCCTCTGAGCACTGCAGTTGTCCTGTGGGGATAATGTGCCTTCCAGATGGTGGCACTTGTGGAAGCAAGGAAGCGGAGAGGTGGTAGTGATGCTGCCCTGGCCACGCATCCTCCTGCTCTCCCTCTTCCCTCTCCAGCCCAGGATGGGGTTTTTGCCACACTGCAGCTGCTGGATGTGTGTCCAGATCCATATCTGCATCCATGGCAGCATTCCCGAAGATAATCCACTAAAATACAACAGAACTGGGATGTTGGAGGGAATTCTGTGGCACCTGGGCTGCTGCTGCTGCAGAGAAGCGGCTGCCACCAGCCAGGCTCTTCATCTGAACAGTCGGGATGTACATGTTGGATGCTCCAGTTGGATAATAGCCACAGCACAGGGTGGCTGTAGGCATGGCAGTGACTCTTCCCCACATGATCACCGGTGCTGCAGTGTCACACAGGGCGGGGAGGGGAAATCCTGGGACATTTTGCTCTGCTTCCTCCTGCGTGTGTCAGGAACGGGAGGAGAAAGCAGCAGGAAGCACCACTGCAGAGCTGCTTCATGGCACTGGCAGTGGGGAGGGTGTGATGCCAGGGCTGGGAATGCCTCTGCCTGTCTCAGGCCTTGGGATTATCGGTTGTATTTTGTATATGCCAAAACCAATGCCTGCGATTGGAAGTGGATCAAACAAAATTCCAGGCAAGGAAGAAACGGAGGGAATTGGTAACCCCGTGCTGTGAATCCGAATCCATGGTTTGTTTCTGGATCCCCGCTTTCCCAACAGGATTTACCAGGAGGGCTCCGAGGCCAGCGCCGCCGTGGTGGCTGTCGAAACCCACACCATCCACAAGCTAGAGGGAGGGATCGGTGAGTTCCTGCTTGGCATGGGCAGAATCCCCTCCTCTGCAGGGCTGGTGGCTCCAGTTCGTTGGGCTTCCTTCTGGCTCTGCCCCTGCAGATGCTGTTTCCCAGGCATGGATGTGGGTGCAGGGTCTGGGCATAGTCTGGAATAAGAGTCTGCTGTTACTGCTTGGTCTCAAAGTCCTGGAAGTGAGCTCCTGGCTCTCCTGCAATGAATGGTAAGGGCTCCCAGGGGGTCCAGGGGAGCCGAGATTTCACTCTGGCTACTGGCAGGCAGGATTGATGGTGAGGAGGATGGTGGTCGTGTCTGCGCTGAGTGAAGCATCACACTCTGGTTGCTGGTTCTGTGCTGGAGGAACAGCCTGGCACGTGGGGTTGGATGTTCAACAGAGCCAAGCTCATTGGCTCCAGGTGCTCCCTGCTATCCCAGGGGAGTGTGTGGGGAAAGGCTCCTGGTATTAGGTGCTGTCACTAGATCTTGACTACTCTTCTGCTTCCTGTGTGGGTCTTTTTGCAGCTACTCTGTGTGTGAAGAGAATATATTAGCAGGAAATAGCTGCTACTGCTGCTAGAGAGATATCAGAGAAATCTGAGCGAGATCTGTGCTTCCCATTTGACAGCATTTTGTTTCCACAAAGACTGCTCTCACTGGCACATCTCCCCTTGTCCTGATAGATGAGCTTCCTTTTGAGTGGTGCTGTATTAAAAAGTAGATGCCATTTGCTGTTAGTATTGGAGAAGACCAAGAAAGGACTGATCCTGACCAGGGATCTGCCCTTCTTTTGGTTCCCTGAGTGCAGGTCTCCCATCCTGTGAGCTTTCAGCTCTCACCTTGTGGGATTGGAGCCTCTTGGGTGGACAGTTTCATTTTCCCCCACTTCCTCCTCCCTTAGACCCCAACACCATCGAAGCGAACGAGGAGATTGAGATCGCCTACCCCATCACCTGCGGGGAGAGCAAAGCCATCCTGCTCTGGAAGAAGTTTGTCTGTCCAGGGATTAATGTCAAGTGTGTGAAGGTGAGGGAGCTTTGCAGTGGGTTCCTTCTGTGCTCTCAGGCTCTGGAGCTTGAGCTCTGCAGGACTTCCTTGTTTCCTGTGTTTCCCTGGCACTGAGTGACTTTGCAGCCTGCAGGGTTCTGAGTGCTGAAGCTTGCTAGAACTGCCAAGGCTGAGTCCCCATGTGCTGCTGCAGTGAGAGCTGCTGACCCTCACCAGGAGCTCTCTTAGTCACTGGAGCAGGACAGAGCAGACACCTGAGTGAATGCCTGTGCCAGGCAGATGTTGCTCAGCTGTTTGAGGGAACAAGAGTCTCCCCTAGTGATCTCCAGTGTCCATGTTCCCGAAAGGAGATGATTTGGTTCATGCTTCATAGGAAAGCCTTCAGGGCTGCTCTGGGGTAGAGCTGTGTGGTTCCAGTGCCGCTGGCTGGCGGGTGATCCCTGCACACAGATCCATTCTGGAGTTAGAAGCATTGCTGTGGCGAGGGGTGGGAGCTGGTAGGGGTTAGAGAAGCAGCTCCTCTTTCTGGGTAGAAGTCAGGGGTTGGACGGGTTGTGGACTGGCTGTGTTGGATGTTCCATTACACACTTCCAAAGTGATGTTACCCTCTTTCTTTGTCTCCTTGGCAGTTCAATGACCAACTGATCAGCCCAAAGCATTTTGTTCACCTGGCTGGGAAGTCCACCCTGAAGGACTGGAAGAGAGCCATCCGCCTTGGAGGAATCATGCTGAGGTATTTCACTTGCTGAGCGCCGTGTCCAGCTTCAGGCTCCCATCACTGCAGCTGCAGGACCCTGAGCAGGCATCTGTCTGCTGGGTGGTCCTCAGGTGATGGCCTGGAGCCTCACATTACCTGGCTGGAGCCTGCAGAGATCCTTGGTCTGTGGTCTGAGGCCAGGATTCCTCACCCTGCACACAACTAGCCTCACCTGGGGGACCTGGTACTTGGTGGGGGTGGAACAGGACTGGAACCCTGTATATGAAGCTGGGGGTGGCTTGTATTTGCCATTTGAAAGCCCTGCAGGAGATACTTTGTGTGCAGAGTGGCCCTTGGGTCTCCTGTTCTCCATCCTTCTCATGGCCTATGTAGCATTCCTACGTGGAATACTCTCTTTTGGCTGAGATTTGAGCTGAGCCTGGTTCTCTTTCTCACTCCCTGCATAGGAAGATGATGGACTCGGGGCAGATTGACTTCTACCAGCACGACAAAGTGTGCACCAACACTTGTCGAAGCACCAAGTTCGATCTCCTGATCAGCAGCGCCAGAGCGCCGGTGCCAGGGCAGCAGAGCGTGGTGCAGACCCCTACATCAGCTGATGGTAGGAAACCATGGCAGTGGCCCTGCACTCCTTTTCCTCCCTGAACTCATCAAATCAGGTTAAGCCCCCGCACCAGATGGGGCAGTCCCACCATTCAGGTGACTCCTCTGGTTTCTGAGGAGGAAAATGCTCCTCATGTCTGCTCAGAAAGGTGTGGGGAAGGAGCTCTGCTCTTCAGCACTGAGAGGGTTGGGAAGCAGAAGGACGAGAGGCAGCCTTGGGAGCTGGGGGGGGTGTCTCACCTTGAAGGGGTCCCTGGTATGTCCATGTGAGCAAACACCCGAGCAAGCTCACACAGTGTTCTCTGATGGTTTTCCTATTGGAGGGTCTATTAGAAAGGCAGGAGATGGGCTAATACGGAGGAGTTAATTTAGGGATGCCGACCTCTCCCAGAGCAGCCTGCTCCACATCACCTGCACATCCCCAGACGGGGAATGGTGGATGGACATGAGGGTGCTGAGGCGCTGGCACAGAGTGCCCAGAGAAGCTGTGGCTGCCCCATCCCTGGCAGTGTTCAAGGCCAGGTTGGACACAGGGGCTTGGAGCAACCTGCTCTAGTGGAAGGTGTCCCTGCCCGTGACAGGGGTTGGAGCTGGATCAGCTTTAAGGTCCCCTCAACCCAAACCAGG
Organism: Nestor notabilis; assembly: GCF_000696875.1. Lineage (NCBI taxonomy): Eukaryota > Metazoa > Chordata > Aves > Psittaciformes > Psittacidae > Nestor > Nestor notabilis. The sequence goes on from NW_009922639.1 coordinate 3,882, forward strand.
CTGGGATTCTATGATTCCAACTGCAAATTCTCAGTGAATCCCATGCTTCAGAGCAGAAAGTGATCTCTTTGCATTGTTCAGCTGGGCAAATTACAGTTCTGTAAGGCCCTGGGTGAGTGAGATGGCAAAGTCGTCCATAGGCTAAGGAGAGCGTCCTGGAAAGCACCATGGTAAAACCTTACAATGGCTGCACATCGACTTAGTTCCAAATTCAATCTAGAAACAAGATTGGGTCAGATCCATTTCCCTTCTATAAACGAGCTCGGACCCTGCCCCTGTCATCTGAGGGGGTGAGGGGGGTGGAGAACAAAGCAGGGCCCAGCACTGGGGCTGCAGAGGGAGCTGATGCTGCCTCTCTGGCAGGGAGCATCACCCAGATTGCGCTGTCGGAGGAGAGCATGGAGGAGGGCATCGAGTGGAACTCGGCTCTGACGGCTGCTGTCACCATGGCCACTGAGGAAGGCATGAAAAAGGACACAGATGAGATCTCGGGTGAGCTCAGGCTGCTTCTTGGCTGTTTTCTTCCCCTCTTCTTGCCTGTTAGAGACTGAAATCTTGACAATAAGGAGAGTTGAGGCAGTGACAGAGCTGCCCCCAGACCCTTGTGCCAGCATTTCCCAGGTGGATCTCCTCATTGCTGCAGGCAGGGTGTGACTTCAGCCCTGGCCTTGTGGCTGATCCCTCACATTACAGTGAGAGGCTTCTAGTTGTTCATTCTGCCAGCCTGGAGCTAGACTGAAAGCATCAGTGTCTTGTTAGCACCCTGTGTTAGTAACCTGTCAGTTCTCGTGGCTGTGCCTCTCTGGCTGCAGTGCCTGGCATTCCCTCCTCAGAAGTTGAGGCAGAATTGCCTCAAACCAAGGTTTTAATCTCTGCATTTTGTGAGGATGTGAATGTTACCTTGGAAGTCATGGTGCTGCTTGAAAACATGCTACTGATTTGCTGCTTAGGTCTGTTTGCTCCTTTTGGAGGGGTTTTGGCATGTCATATCCACCCCAATGGCCAAATTAGAACTTGTCTTGCGAAGTTAATCTTGCCTGAAAGGTTGAAGTTAGCCTTGTGGGGGAAACCACCAAGTGCTTGTGCATGTTGACTTCTTTTTCCCCTCTCCTTGTGCCAGAGGACACACTGATGTTCTGGAAAGGAATAGCTGATGTGGGGCTGATGGAAGAGGTTGTGTGCAACATCCAGAAGGAGATAGAAGAAGTCCTAAGAGGCGTCCAGCAGAGGTTGGGTCAGTCTCCCTTCCAGATGACAGGTGGGTTGTGATCCACAGCCTCTGGCTCTGCCCTGGGGAAGGATGCTTTAAAGGGCAGCTGCAGGCAAAAGATGAAGTGAGAAGGGTCCATCCCCATCATTCAGAGCTGTGAGTCAGGGTGCTGAGCGAGTTCCTGCTCCTCAGCTGGATGTGCTCTCAGCCTGCCCAGCTCTGAAGTGCATTTGCTTCAAGGCACGAGGACATGACATGCCCCACTGCTCCCTGAGCAGAGCGACCCTGGCAGCTTGCTGAGGCTATGGGGTGACTGTCCTCAGCTCCTGGCCCTTGGGAAGCCTTCCCAGATTGGACCAGAGTTGTCCAAACACTTTACTCCATGACAGTGCAGGCTTCAACAGGTCCTGCCCCCTCACTTGTGTCAGAAAACCTGGTTTGGGGGCTGAACCGGATGAGGGAACTGATCTGGGTTAAAAATAACTCCCCTTTTTAGGGTTATTTTGAACTCAGCTCCGTTTCCTAATCCAGTTCAGCACGCCCCTGTGAGTACAGGCTTTGGGCACCTCTTGCTGAGAGAACATCCACAAAGCCACAAACTTCATTTTAGGCAGGATTATTTGATATCTTTTCTAAGTTAGCTTTGGGCTGGCACATCTTTGTGTTGGGGAGGTGGCAGCTTTGGGAAGCTGGGAGTGATTGAAGTCAGTGGATTAGAATAGAAACTCTGCAGAGCTTTCAGTGAAGCTGGTGTGTTAATGCCACTGTCAGCAGCATGGGGGGATGGTTTGGAGGTGGAGAGCTCGTTTGTATCTCTGTGAGTGCAACTGATGCTTTCATTTGCAGCAGTTTTGAGCTGCTTGGGTGACACATCTCTGGGTCTTTATCATGGGAATGGGATTGTTTAGGCCTGGGATGTCAGAAGGATGAGGGAGCTGGGTCTGCCCTTGCCAGCCAGCTCCTGTGGAAGAGCAGAGATAGTTGTACATAAAGCAGCAGCAGGGTTTTGGGGTGATACAAGCATCTTTTGAGTACCTGTGGGACTCGACACTCATCCAATGCACTTGCCTTGCAGATGCTGCAGTCTTGAACAATGTTGCCCACACGTTTGGCCTGATGGACACGGTCAAGAAGGTTCTGGACAACAGAAAAAACCAGACAGAGCAAGGAGAGGAGCAGTTTCTTTACACTCTGGCAGGTACAGTCAGTGCCTGGTAAAGGCTTCTCACCCCGCTGCTGCTCTGGGGAGCTGATTTCCTTTGACATAACCCCCACATGAGCCATATTTGGGTTCTTTTCAACACATGCTGCCCTGAAACAAATCCATCCCGATCCCTTTCCATCCTAGGGCTTGAGTGAATTTTCCCCTCTCCCTTACCTCCCAGGGAGCAGTTGCTTGGGGGATTTGACAGCCTAAAGTCTGTGGTGCCAGCTGGGGTGCTGAGGGTGCGAGTCAGATTCCAGCAGCATCAGGCAATAGGTGCTGCAAGCTCTGAGCTGTGCTGCAGCCACCCAAGCTGCTGCTAAGATGCTCTGGGTGCTGAGCTGTCTGCTCGCATTGGCCTGGAGCTATCGTGTGTCTTACACAGCTTCCCCTGAGCTGAAGCCAATGACCTGACCTGGATTCCCCAGAGCTGCTTGTCTCCCTCCTCACCGTGTCCTGTAGGACCTGTTCTTATCTGGGATGTCCTAGTCCCCTACTGCCCTGGATAAGTGAGATGACAGGGTTACTCCTGACTCCCAGTGTTCACACAGACGGGTGGAGGGTGATGTTTCCTGACACAGGCAGTCCTGCTCCCTGTCACCAGCGCCTGGCTCCTGGGGAGGGCATCCAGCCAAGCTTGGGAAGCAGTTCCTGCTGCCCAGGGAGGGTTCTCCACTCTCCCCTGTAGGTGGGTCTGGCTTCGGGAGCAGAAATACCCATCTTCTCCTCAGGAGGAGTAGACAACTGACATAAAGCATTATGGGTTCAAACTTAAACAGGGGAAGTTTAGGTTAGATCTAAGGAAGAAGTTCTTTACTGTGAGGGTGCTGAGGCGCTGGAATGGGTTGCCAAAGGATATTGTGAATGCTTCATCCCTGGCAGTGTTCAAGGCCAGGTTGGATGGAGTCTTGGGTGACATGGTTTAGTGTGAGGTGTCCCTGCCCATGGAACTGGATGATCTGAAGGTCCTTTCCAACCCAAACCATTCTATGATTCTAAGATTCTATGATTGCTTGTTCCCTGTCAGCTGGCCAAAGCAGCTCAGGTGGGTGGCAGGAGAATCCAGCCACCTTTTCCTTCAGTGCAGTTTGATTTGAGTGAAGCACTGAGCTCGTGCTGCTGGGGCATGATGGTCACAAACGTGGGGTGTGATGGTTGGTTGTCTTCTCTTCGCAGACCTGGAGCGGCAGCTGGAAGAGCAGAAGAAACTGGCCAAGGACCAGAAGGCGAAGTCCCAAACCATCCAGAACGTGGTGCTGATGCCCGTCAGCGCTCCCAAGCCCCCCAAGA
>NW_009922639.1:7639-9482 GCF_000696875.1 Nestor notabilis
CCGTCATCTCGCCCATCGCTATCGCACCCGTCGGGCAGCAGTTCTCCGTTGGGAACATCCCGGTGGCAACCATCAGCCAAGGCTCCAGCCCGGTGACTGTTCACACCCTGCCTTCTGGCTCCCAGCTCTTCCGCTACGCCACCGTGGTGTCCTCCTCCAAGACCAGCTCCTCCGACACCGTCACCCTCCACCCGTCCTCCAGCCTGGCGCTGCTGAGCTCGGCGGCCATGCAGGACAGTGGTGCCCTGGCCAACGTGGCCACAGTGGTCAACCCTGTGGAGCTGGTGGCCATGGAGTCTGGCCTCACCTCCACCATCCAAGCCGTGGAGGGCACCTCGGAGGATGGGCAGACCATCATAGAGATCGACCCGGCGCCAGATCCCGAAGCAGATACAGAAGAGGCGGAGGGGAAAGCCGTGATCCTGGAGACAGAGCTGAGGACTGAGGAGAAAGTGGTGGGAGATGTGGAGGACCATCAGCACCAGGTCCATAACGTGGAGATTGTGGTCTTGGAGGACTAAGTGGGGAAAGCGAGCGTCAATTTGGGACAGAGTTGGGAATTTGGTTTATTTGAAGCTTTTTTTGTTAAGCGTCTTTTCCAGCCACCCCATTTGTTTCCATGGCTATTTCATTGTCCTGTATATAATAGAGATCTCTCTAATTTGGGGGTTTTTAAACACACAAAAAGCTGGAGGAACATGGGAGACCTGGCAACAGCTCTGTGGAGCACTGAACAACACCCCCTGTTTGCAGGGTCCTGGAGAGACTGGATCTCTGCTCAACAGCCCAACGGGGAGGAACCGGACACTGCGCCACGGTCACGGAGGGTTGATGTCTGAGGGACACCAAGCGGTGGTGTGACTGGAAGGGGGCACAGCTTTGGGGTGGAACAGGTACCTCATTTGGAGTTCTCTTTCCCCCCAGGGAAGGGGATTCTCTTGGACTCTTCACTCTCACCTCAACTGGGATTTTTTTATTGTTATTATTATTATTGTTATTAATTTTATTATTCGTGCTCTGGGGGGGCGGCAGGGGCTCTGCTGGCACTGTCCTCATCCTCCATCCACACAGGTTGCGTTTATAGCTCTGTTGGTTTGGATTTGTTTGCTCTTTCCCATCATTAGTCTATGATTCTTGTCCACATTTCCCAGCTGCAAAGCCCCAGGACCTTCTGTCTGTGTCTCCACTTGTGGGGCTCCCTCAATCCCAATCCCATAGCACTTTTCCCCTCATCCCTTTTCCTCGGTGCCGCTCGGAAACTCCCCAGCATCACTTCAGCCTTTTGCATCAAGGCCAAAACCAATCGATCAACTTGAGCTTAAATCCTCCAACTCCCCCTTTCCCTTCGCTGCTCAGCGCTGCGGGGACATTATGGGATGTACAAAGCATGTTGTGCTGTCGCTATCTGGGAACGCCAGGCTCTGGATCGGGACAGCTCCTGTTTACACTGTGTGCTGGGGCTGCTCCGTGCTTGTCGCTACTTGTTTGGTGGGTTTCATTTGGGCTTTTTCTTTCCTTTCTTTTCCTTCCTATAATCTCCCGGCGGGATTAGAACCAGCACAGGGCTGGAATAATGTGGGTTTCCCTCTGCTTTAGGTGGATTTTGCCCCGAGGCCAGGGTCCCTTTGGGCTGTGCCATGGTGGGAAGAGGGGAAAGAGGTTTGGGAAGGCTGGGGCAGAGGGAGCTGCTTGCCTGGAGATATTAAGCAAAACAACAGCAAAAGGAACACACTTTAGGTGGGGGGTGGGATGGAAGGAAGATGTGTTTGGCTATTTTTTTGGATTAAAAACGAAAACTGGAAAACTGAACCCAGGTTTGAGTGGTTTCTGCAGGGGTAAGTGG
>NW_009922640.1:0-292 GCF_000696875.1 Nestor notabilis
GGGTGAGTGTCCCGCACCCCGGCTCAGCCTGCCCCTGCTTCCCTTGCCCCAGTGTGTGCAGAGGGGACAGTCACCGGTGGCGAGTGGTGACGGGCTGTGCTTGGCCATTGCAGGGGCGTGCCGGCCGTGCAACGACACCGAGATCCTGATGGCCATTTGCACTAGTGACTTTGGTGAGTGCAGCCCCCACCCCGTGCTGGGAGCCCACAGGAGGAGAAGAAACTCAAATCGGGGGCCAAAGCCCCCCAGGTGGCCCTGGCCTGCCCTGCCTGGGCATCAGTAGAGAGGCTGG
>NW_009922640.1:491-1087 GCF_000696875.1 Nestor notabilis
TGGGAACAGGTATAGAGATGGAGGTGGGAATAGGGACAGAGAAGTCTATGGGGGTTGGGACAAGGGTGAGGACATGAGTGGGGATCGATGGCGATGGGAATGGTGGGAATGAGGATGGGGATGGGGATAGAGATAGGAATGGGGACAGGGAAGGCTATGGGGATTGGGACAAGGATGGGGGTGAATGGCGATGGGAATGGTGGGAATGAGGATGGGAATGGGAATGAGGCTAGGGAAGGGGATGGCGATGGAGATGGGAATGGGGACAGGGAAGGCTATTGGGTCGAGAATGGGGGTGGATGGTAATGGGTATGTTGGGGATGATGGGAACAGGTATGGAGATGGGGGGAATGGGGACAGGGAAGGCTACGGGGATGGGGACAGGGACGGGGATGGGAAAGGCTACGGGGATGATGACAAGTATGGGGACAGGGATGGGGATAAGGCCAGGGCCATGCTGACACCCCTCCCCGCCTTCCCCCCACAGTCATCCGCGGCAGCATCCGGAGCGTCTCCAACGATGCGGAGCTGCAGGAATCCATCATCGGGGTGAGCGCCACCCGCATCCACCGCCAGAAGTTCCCCCTGTTCCAGGC
>NW_009922641.1:0-4547 GCF_000696875.1 Nestor notabilis
GATTCCCCCAGAAGTACCGTGCCCTGTGTGCTGCAGACACTTCTTTGGCATCAATCATGACAGGGTTGGACTGCAAGAAGGGAGAAAGACAAGAAGTCATTGGGGCTCAGTAGGACCCTTTGTGTCCTTGGCGACTTGCTGGCACTCACCTCTAGGAAGCGCGAGATATCCCTCTTGTCGCTCACCCCCATGGCCACCACATTCTCGAAGAGCCAGAAGAAGGGCCGGTCATCACCCTCCTTAGGCCGGGCTTCATGGAGCAGGCGGTAAAACTCAAAGAAGAGCCGCCCGGTGCCCTCTGGGAGGAGAGAGCAAGAGGGGCCAGTGTCAGCTATGGGGCGCTGGCAGTGGAGGCTGGCGGCAGGGAGACACTGAGACACCTACCATAGAGCCCCTTCCTGGCTGGATTGACAATGGAGAGGTCGTTGCAGGGGCTCCCCCCAATGACCAGGTCAAATGGACCCCACTCCTGTATCTGCAAGACAGAGAGCCACTAGTGAGCCAGGTGCTGGACACTGCTGCTGCCAGCTTAGGGGACACTGTGCTGGCTGGGGGGAACACTCATATACACAAGGGTGCAGATGGTGGGATAGTGAAGCGATGGTGGTGAAGCCCAGCATGTGGACAGGGGACAGGTTCCATCCTGGGGACGTGGGTCTGGGCTGCCTGCAGGGGAAGGGGAGCCACAGGTGGGGCAGCCAGCAGGACGTACATGTTTCTGGGTGACATTTCGGACGTCCCCGACGTACATGATCTTGCCCTGGTGCCTCACCATGCCGACAGTGATGGAGTCCTCGCACACCTCAGAGGCGATGTAGCGGTCCACCTGGATGCCCAGGTCCTTCAGCACCAGCAGGCCTGCATGGAGTGGGGCTGGGGTGGGCGACACACGGACAACAGGCCCCCACTGCTGTCCCAGCCTTTCCTGGTCCGCTCTGGCAGCACCACCATTCCCATCCCTGTCCCCCCTAAAGTGCAGTATCTGAGGGTCTGGGGCAGAAAAAGGGCTGGGGGTCCTGCAGGTGACACAGGTCTGTCCACACATGACACCCTGATGGGCACAGAACACTCTGCCCCAAGGCCAGACAGTTGGAGAGTGCAGGCAGGCTGTTTGCCCCACTCTCTTCTGCCCCAGAGAGGGTCCCTGCAGGGGCTGTTGGGCCAGGGACCCACACTCACCTGTGGCAATGCCATCAAAGAGCGAGAGCACCCGTATGGGCTTCCTCTTCTCAGCTGGCACAGGCGGGTACACCTTTGGTGGGTCCTGAAAGCCACAGGTAAGTGCGTCAGGTGGGGAGTGGTGACTGGGGCACTGGGGTGGTGTGGACCCAGCTGGGACTGGGGGTCCCTCCAGAGGGGCACTCACAAACTCCTGGTCGTGGTTGTTGGCAAAGAACATCTGGAGGCGTGAGGGCCAGTCCTCCCGCCGCCGCAGCAGCCCATAGACACCCTTATGGCCGCACATGTAGCAGTTCCAGGGGTCCTCCTTGATGGCTGCCTGGGCTGCCCCTGGGCCCACCAGCAGGTCCACACACTCCACACAGAAGCACCTGGGAGAGCAGAGATGGCGTCAGCAGACAGGTTGAGACCAGTGCCCACCAGCAGCATCCCTGCTGTGAGGGTACAGTGTCCCCAGCATGGTCCCACTGGGACCTAAGGCCAGGCTATGGCTGTGCCCCTTGCAGGCCAGTGGCACAGGGGCATACTGGGACTGGCAGACCCATGCTGGGACCTGCAGCACTGCCCAAACCTTCACCAGACCCATATGAAGACCCGCAGCTGGGATCTGCAGTGTCACCAAAACCTCCCCAGCCATATGCCAGGGCTAGGACATCACCAGAACTCCAAACCAGGACTAGCATACAAGAAAAACCTCCCCAGCCCCATACCAAGACTGTGGCTTCACCAAAACCTCCTCAGCCCCACGCAAGGACCAGGGAATTACCAAAACCTCACTAGCCTCATGCCAGGACTGGGGCATCACCACCACCTCTCCAGCACAATGCCAGAACTGGCAACCACCAAAACCTCCCAGTCCCACACCAGGACTGGCATGATCAAAGCCCTATGGCAGGACTGTGGCATCACAAAAACCTTTCCAGTCTCATGCCAAATACATGGCCTCCCTGAAACCTCCCCAGCCCCATGCTAGGACTGCAGCATCACCAAAACTTCCCCAGCCCCGCACCAGGATGGTTCCCCAGACCTGCAGCAGTTGTTGTTGCCGCACATGAGCACCTCGCGGCCACCACAGCAGATGGTGCAGTAGGACTGGTAGCCATCATCGTCGTACTGGTACGCACACTCCAAGAAGCAGTTCTGGGGAAGAACCAAGGTGTGAGCATGGTGCAGCCCAAGCCTTGTGGTGGAGATGCCAGGACACCACTGCGAAACCGGGCACGCTGTGAGGGCACCGGGGCAGCTCCTGGTGCCTGGCAGGGACACCTTGAGGACAGGGTGTCAGGGGGGACCCTGCCCATGCCCACTAGCCTGGTACCAGGGTTGCCTGTGCCATGTTGTGCCATACCTTGCAGTTTTGGCACATTCCTCCTATAAATAGAGGGTGCTCCAGGGTCACGTTGAGGCTCCCACAGGAGATGCAGATATCTGAGGGGCAGAAGAGATGTTAGCCCCATGGTCTAACACCCTCCAACATCAGACATCAGGGTGAGCCCAGCACATGGGGAGCAGCCCAATTCTCAGTCCTTCTGCCACCCTGCCAAATACCCTCCCTTCCATGTCTGTGTCACATCAGCTTCACCCCCTGAGCTAGGGAGTGACAGAGCCCTTCCCCAGCCCCAAAATGCTGGGACAACCACTGTAGTGGGATGGGGACTGACCCTGGGGACAGTGGGGCAGGACTCCCACTGCCTCCCTGTCACCATCCCGACCCCCATTAGGCCCCCAGCCCTGCGGTCTCCAGACTGAGGCAGTGTCCCAGTGCCCCACAGTGCCCCAAGGGTCCCCACCATTGCCTGGAGCAGTGCTGCTGCCATCCCTGCTGAGCAATGGGAAAAGCCCATCCTCCCATACCTTGTTGCTCCCCTGCCCCTCTCAGCCCTGCAGCTGGAACTGGTGCCCAGCCAGGGAGGGAGCCTGCACCCCAGCCCCATCCCCAGGGGAAGGATGGGTCCCGGCCCCAGAGCTAGCCACTGCCCCACACTCACCTTCAATGTTCCTGCATTTCTGCCGGACCTCATACACAAGCCGCTCTGGGGAGGGAAAAGGGTGTCAGGAGAGGGGGGGTCCTGCCTGGTGTCAGCCCTGCCCCAGCCAGGTCCCCTCTCTGCAGCCTCTGTGGCAAGCACAGCCCTGCCAGCATCAGGAACGAGCCCTAGCAGGGTCACAGCCAAACCAACCCCCATGTTTGCACATCCCTCACTCCCTGGGTGGTACCTCGGGTGCGCTCATCAATGATCTCCTTGACCTTGGGCTTCTCTGTTGTGCTTTTCCTGGGTTTTTTGGCAGGTGGGGGTGGTGCATAGGCAGCTGCTTCTGGCTCTACCCACATCTCTGTGTAAACTTCTTTGTAGGGGTTTCGTTCCTCTGCAAGGAGCATGTGGGTTCCCATCAGTGGGGTCTTGAGGGCTACACACCCTGCAAAGACTCCCCCCAGGACCCACAGTGCTTCCTCTGCCCACACGACCCCGGTGCTGCCAGAGCTGATAGCCAGGGAACTCTTGCCAAGGCCACCAAGCTGTCCTGTGGGCATGGCCCCATGTCCCATCCCACACTGCTCACCTTCAGGGGGCTCCAGGCCCTTGGGGCCAGAGGGCTGGAAGCCACCCAGGGCCCACTCAATCATCTGCTTGTTCTGGATCTCCACCACCTTGGAGGTATCCGTCTCATCGTTCTCAGGGCATGCCGGGAAGATCTTCCCTGCTCTGCTGCTTGCCACCTGCCCGGGGACCAGCAGGACCAGCCGTCACCCAGCCACCCCTCCACCCTGTTGAGGGGCCACCAGACACTGCCTGCACTGCCCAGCCCCAAAGGGACCCCCACATCGCCCCACAAAACACGCCCAACACTGCCAAGATACCCACAAAAAGCCAGGACACCCCAGCATCTTCAGCAGCTCCCCAGAGACCCTCCCAGTTTCCCCAGCAGACCCCCCAAGCTGGAACACAAGATTCCTAGACACCACCAAAAACTCCTTAGGGAGTCCCCTGCACACAATACACAATGCGCTTTGTCAGAGGCACCCTGAGCTCTCCAGGACACTGCTGGGTGCATGAGTCAAGACAGGGCTGCTGCTCTCACACCCCCTGCCCCGTGGGCTCCAGTGTCCTCCCTCAGCCAGTGCCACTCACCTGCAGCACCTCATAGATGGCTTTGCGGTACATGGGCTGCTTGTTGTAGGTGGCCTGGTGAAAGGCGCTGGCGAAGGAGCTGAGCGGCAGCAGCTTCTCCACACAGACCTGGGGGACATGACATGGCTGTGAGCTGGGGTGGGGGAATGCCTGCGGACGGGGAGGCTGTCTGGACCCCTCATGCTGCAGGTGCCGCTTACCACTGAGAACTTGCCGTCCCCAAACCACATCACCCAG
>NW_009922642.1:0-13569 GCF_000696875.1 Nestor notabilis
TTTCAGGGAATTGTTTTAAGTCAGGGGCACTAAATCCGGTATTATGCTGTTTATTACATATCATGCTTTTTATGGCTAATTCGGGAACAAATAAGTATAGGGCATCATATGGCACAGTGATAGAGCAATAAGGAGTCAGCACCCCAGAGCAGTTCACTAGGTTTGATTGCAGGCCTGCCCAGCATCCCCCCACATCCCAGTGGTGTATCACTGCAGCGATCCGTGGTTTGCTGTGAGGTGGGAGAAGACCTGTTATATACACACAGCAGGCAGGTAGCAAACAAGATCAGTCAAAATGCAGAACTAATGCAGGTACTTGCACTGCAGAGGAAAAATCAAAGCCTGGATGCAGCCTTGGTATCAAGGGTTTAGTCCATATTGAGCTGTGATACCCTAATTCCTCCTTGTTAAGGGAAAACACAGCAGCTGCCACTGCTGCACACTGGCGCATAAAATAAAATCATAAAATATACACCATTACCAGGCCCCGTGAAGTTTGGGACAATCTTTTGCCAAATTCTGTCTAGTGAGCAAGGAGATTTACTGGAATATTCTTTGGAAAAGCTGTGATTTCTAAGTCACGACAGAAATCCCAGTTCCAGTGTATCCCAAGGTTTGTTTCCAACATCAGGGTTATGCCAATCACTGCCTCTTTTGGCCTTGTCTCAGGCTGGATGGACCCCAGATCTACTTTGTCCTGGCCAGAAAAACAAAAATTGGAAGACACGCCTGGGTTTTTTTGGTGGCACAGCCATGGCTGTTTCTCTGCTGGTGCTTTTATGGAGGAGTTTGAGACTGAGGTGTCAAAACCAGAGAAGACAGCAAGGGCTCTGTGCTGGTTCCAGCATTTCACAACAGGGGAAGCTGCCGTGAATCCAAATGTTTTGGTGCAAGGCAGGCACTTCCCTTTACGCTTTGCAGTGATACAACATAGTAGAGCTAAACTGAATCGATTTGAAGGTTCAGTACTTTTCTAGAAAAGGTCAGATTTGTCACACACTAAGTCATCAGCTCGTTTTTCAGCTGAGATTTTTTAAGAAATCCTTCTGTTTAACTATCCTTCCCTGCGGGAGCTGCCTTTAATTACCTTCCACTTCTCTGACTATATGCTTGCTTTTAATATGCAAACAACACCATGGCGTCTGCTAGTCAGGCAGCAAGCCACGTTGCTTTTTTGTCATTAAGTAGCTGCATTGAAACACAAGACTTTCAACTTCCTTCCACTTTTATCTTTTTTTTTTTTTTCCTTTGTCTTATGCAAGAGGCTTCGGAGTAAATTTTAAATTAGGCTGATGATTACTGCCTAATTCATGGTAGCGGAACCGAAATGCTGTCCATTCTGAAGTGCTTTTCTAGTTGTTTACAGAAAGGATAGGAGAGAAGCAATTCAGGGATTGGAAGTCTTCGGTCTTGTAAAATGGGGACAATTTCTAGAAATAGAAATCTGGCTTTACTCCTTGTATGCTAGCAAGGAATCTCGGATCCACATTTCTGCAGTGCTGCCTGCAGATGGCTTATGATATACCAAGAGTATTCAGGTGTAAGTGCTTATAATGCAGCAGAAGATGCAAAATCCACTATTTCCATCTAGTGGTGAGACAGTATTCCTGGATCTGAAGTACAGGGAGATCCAGTTACCTACCTGTGCAAAACATTGCTATGTTTTTGAATCCTCCCACAAGTCATTTGGTTTGATTTGTCCGCCTTACAAATTTTCCAGGTCTAGGCATGCTGGTTCCTGTAAGATGTAAGAAGAAATAAGGAGCTTATCTCTCTTTTCTGAAATACAGACTGTTAGGGTATAGTGAAAAATCTATCTCATTTTTACAAAAATCCAATGATTTGCAAATTAATCTGGTGATATGGATTACTGGCTGTCAGTGCCACAGCTCAAAACTTCTTTGAAACAGAATAGTGCTGAAATCTGTGGTATCTCACATAGCAAATAAAGTAACCAGAGGGACCAGAGATGTATCCTTCTGGAGAAGGTACAAGTGTGCTGAGCTACAAAACAGATGTTATTTTTCCACTGTGACAGTACCATATATATTGCTCAAAGACGGCTTTTACTTTAGGAGCCAAAATAAAATGGTCAGATGTTCAGAGATGCTCGGACCACAGGGATCCATCTTAGTAAATCCCAGTTCCTGCGTGGTTTGAGGCTGGCAGCACAGTCAAATGTGTTTTGCATGTGTGGTCTCCTCTCTAGATACACTCAAAGAGAAGCAGCGAATACATGTATTCATATGGGAAGTGCTGAATTTCTATGTATGTCATGTATTACTGTTTCAGCACAGACAGCTGAAGTTCTCTGAAGTTTTGCCCATTTCCACGTTAACCTATACATTGTCCAAGAGAAGGAGAATCAGATTTATAATGAGAAGAGTAAGCTGTCCTGTGGAAATTAGCTGCACGGAAAGCACGTAGCCAGAGTTAGGAGCAACCACCACCCTGGCAGCGTGGGCCTGCCAGAGTGAATGTTTTCCCAAGGTAGTCAAGCCCTTTTGTCTTGGAGGAGGGGAGGATATTACAGTCCTTCATTACCAAGTGCAAAGGAAAGGACCAAGGCAACAGAATGCACAAAGACCTTCATTCTACTCCTTTGGGCAAGTGTGTGTCGTGCAGTGATGCTTCATCTGACATGAGAGCTGGGAGGCTGTGGCCAGCAGTGTTTGAGGTTTCTCTTCACGTAGCCATAGCATTACCCCATGCAAGTTAAGCCATATTTTGACTTTTGGAGTCACAATACCTGCTGCTTGGGCAGGGCGGAGCACCACCTCCTCGTATGCAACATATCGCTGATCAGGTTGGTGTAACTTTTTCCCTAGACCTTTATTCATTAAACTGCCCATATGTTTAACTTGAAGTGAACCCAATCTGATAGCACTATACTTTGCTTTACTGTGTAAAAGGAAGGATCTTCCTTTCCTCCTGGTATACAGACATATTGTGTATATATAGCACCTCCTCGAAGTGGTACGCTTCTTCTAGACAAGATTACCTCTTAGGAAAGCCTTAAAAAAATGCCAGGAAAACTGGACACCACAGCCCAAATTTTACTTTTCAGCCTATCCCTAGCTGTGGAAAAAATGAAAGCAGTCCCTGAATAATAGTTACTCACCTCCGAGGCATGGATGAGAAAAATTGCATAGGTAGCACAGCTTCGTTTCTGTTTCCTTGTTGTACAAGTGTGGTTTTCCCTTCCCAGCCGTGTCATCACTGGGCAGACATGAAGAAACACGTGTAATGGTTGCATAGGTGGCCTAGGTAAGCTTTACGCCAGCTCAGGAGCTGTTTTCTTGGGCAATACAAGACTAGGGATTATGAAGCAACTCATGAACCTGCAAGTTTTAATTTGTATGTCAATAAGCACAAGATCTTCTACTGTATCGGCATTTTGTTACCTCTGAGCTAAAAGAGCTGAGTATAGCCTGTGTTTTATCAACAAGCTTTGTGTAAAACATCTCAGTTTTCAAGTCAAAACAAAACTATCTTACTGTCCAGCATGACTTAGTCCAAGGAGCACTGGTCCAAGGAGTCCTTGCTGCGGACCTGGCACTGCTGCCTCTGCTCTGAGGGGCTGGCTGTCGAGGACAGGCAGGCTCACATGTGCCCGCACTCAGTGCCAAGCCAGACAGAGGCCTGATCCCTGCCGATGTGCCCGAGCATTACTATATTACAGCTACCACTCTGGCAACCTCAGTGTACATGCTGTACGCTGTCAGCAGCATGTTCAAAGCAAGCTTAAAGGGGAATGCTTACATCGAGGTCAAAGTTTACTGTGGCAGTGGTGTGACAGCTCACCGGTTGTACCCTGCCTCAGTGACAGGAGAGAAAGCTCCAGAGTTTGCAGTGACCAGAAAGAGCACTCCACGTTTCATTTCCCTCATGCCAGACAAGAATGACCTGATGTCAGTTGCAGCCCAGCTTACAGTGACTGCAGATATGTGAGTTTGTGTCTAATTTTGGAAGCTTTGAAAAAAACTCTTTACTTAACAGCAGTATCAACCCTGAATAGCAAATAGCATCCACACATTAGTATAAAAATGCTTTTTTTATTCTCCAGAGTTGGATGATCAGCATAGTCATTGCAATGTTAAAAGAGATCAGGATGACTACAAAACATCCATAGCTGTAGTTTTAGCACTGAAAAGGCCTTTGAGCTGCGTAAAACAAACACATACTAGCAGGGAATACTTGCTTATAGAGGGGACTTTCAGAAAGATAACACCCTGGTGTGGCTTTTTAGATACCTTAGCTGTACAAAAATTTACCCCAGAGCTCAATAAATAAAGCCAAATAAACCCCCTGACTTTGTCCTTTTTCTGTGGCCTAGAACAATAAGGACATAAGGGCAAGGAATGGCAAAATTATTTGGAATAAATAATGAAAAGAAAGATTAAGAAATAATTAAAAGAAACATTTCTACCAACTATGACTAATTAGCCTCTGACATTTAGAATTACAAATTACAGATGTGCTCACTGGATTTTGGAAACGGTGTATAAAGTTTTAGAATTATTTTTTAATTTTATAGTTTAAGTAGGGTTTCATTACTAAGGCTATTAATCAACCACTGTGAAGGAAACTTCAGGAAAAGGGTTTAATTTATAGTTCTAATAACTGCACTACTTTTCATTCTCAGGATATCATCAAGGAGAGAGCATCACAGCTACAGATATCTGGAAGGCAGAGCCTGTCACTTACTCTTTACACAGGAAGGGTCTTCCCGCTGTGATGTGGATACCAATACCTTTCCCAGCAGCACTGGACTGAGAGGGACTGCAACTGCTACTCTTCATGTTGAGCAAAATACTATTGTAAAGCTTTAGGAATATGTGTAGCCTGCCTACCAGATCAGGGCTCCCTCCCAAAGGACTTCATCCTGGAGAAAGAAGAGCTTAGGTGTGAAACAGATCCCCGGGGCACTGTTGATGAAGACAAAAAGCACATGTCTCCTCACACCTGCGTACAGCAGGAAGAGAGAGGCCCTCTGGGGTGTCTATCGCTCAAGCATTAGCTTACAGCCCTGACTCTCCTTTCAGAAAAGACCTCCTTTATCATGGGCTGTAGAAGAACTAAGGGAAAAACCATTTGGAAGCTAAAGCTAGTTTTTACTATTATACAGTTCCCAACACAATGATATGCCAAGCACGTTGACTGCATGACTCATATTCAAAAGGTCTTCTACGAAAATTCTTGCCTCCGGAATCTCAGGCAACCATGCAGGACCAACAGGTATTCTCCAGTTTGCTCTTCTAGACATGAAAAGCCTCGTGGTATTTGGGGTTGCATCTTTGAGTCCTTCTCAAGATATGATCTTGCATATCTAACATCTAGACCAGAGAAAAATCTCTAAGTAGGTAAGGAATTACATTGCAGTTCCCTGATTTTTTTCCTGTGCTTCTGCCACAAGATAGTTTTTGTTACCAATTCTGGCACCTTCATGTGCAGCTTAACATGATACTGATCCATCTCTGCAAGGGAAAAGAAGCTATTCTTAAATTTGAGATTTCCAATAAATACTTTGAAATTCATTTGAGAAGTGCATTTTGAAGACAAGTTCTATAAAGTCCCATCTAGAAAAAGATACTTTAAAAAGTCCATGAGAATAATTATTGTTTCTTTTATTTGTGCAAGTGATTTAAACCATTCAGATTCACCAGTAATGAAAAGCCAATTCAGTGAATCTGTGTAAGAACTGTGAGATGACAAATTTGCTGGCTTGGCATGCTGACCATGCTGTTTCTACAGCACGGCTGCTCTTTGACTCCTTGCTGAAAAAGGGTGGAGGGGTCAAAAGAAAGAGAGAAGTAATGTCTGAGTAAGGAAGGAACATGCTGCTTTGCCTCATGCCTGTCCTCTGAACTTCCTGCAGGGATTGCCAGTCTGAGTGGTGAAAACCTGTCCACTGAGGACTCATCTTTCCCAGGCTTTGCTCCTATTGACTGAGCATTCCCTTCACGAACAGGTCTGCTGGCCCACTTTCCCAACTATTTTGTCTTAAAAGAAATGTTCCCTTCCTGTGTAAGGAAATCAAACTTGCTTCATCCAGTGAAGAACAATATAGAGATCTCCTTTTGATATGCTATTAAAAATCTGCTGGCAACACTGTCACTATGTAGGAGGCCACTTTAAGCCAAGCGATCTCTACACTTGCTTTAAGCCAAACAAAGTCTCTATGCTTACCTTAACTCTGCTTCCAAGCAGCACTTTTAAACTTAGTGAGACATGAATCAAAAGAGGTTGGCAACTCCTTTGCCCTCACACCTATAATACCTATTCCCGGGCACAGCCTTAGTTTTGTAAAATCTTGAGAAGACCAGCTCAATGTGAGGACAATTTGTTGTTAAGTAAAAGATGATCAGGATCAAAGTAGCACCTCTAACTATTCGTGCTGCTCTGTCCCAACATTTCTCACTATATAGAGTGAGGTTCAGCAGGAAGAAGAGAATAGTGGTCTACCAGGAGCAAAGCACCTTGGCTGCTGGAAGCTACTGCAAGCTCTTGGCAGACGATAAAAAAGGCTCAGAAGAGTAACTCAGACCTTCCAGGAAAAAGGTGAGCCTGGATTGAGATCAAATAGTACCAGGAAGGAAAACCTCTATTATACCAGGAGAAGAAGAGAAGGAAGTGCACTGGGGAAAAGCACTGTTGGTAGGCGACCTGTCAGCCTGAAGGTGACTCCAGACCTTCTGTGGAGAAGCAGGCCTGGCATCCAGGGAAACTGGTCGCACATGTAGTTGAAGAGGTGGGCACTAAGCCAGCAATTCCTAAACTGCGAGGGCTGTGTACACCTGCAAAGGGAGACAGCAGAAGATACATTTGGCAGCAAAAGTCCTGAAAACTGTTCAATGCTGTCCAAGGATTTTAAGGGGTGGCGAGGGGAGCTCCTTACACCATATAAACTCCTTGGTCATTCAAAGTTCATATATAGTACAGGTGAAAAACTAGGAAAAGCCAACCAAAATGAATGCATTCTTCACATCCAACAGGGCAAATACTTGTGGGCAATTTTCTGAAATTAGTAGGTGACACCTTTTGCATGTTCACAAACAGCAAAAATGTGTTAGATTGCAACATTTTCAAAATAACTGAGATTTAAGGCATCTTCCACTCCTCTAGTGTGGTTTGCACAGCAATACTGCACTGTACCCAGTTTTTCCTACAGTATGTAGCACCAAGTTGCCCAGATTGAGATCCCCACAAATAACAAAGAACAGAATTAGCACTGGCATACATGAACTAGCTCTGACAGCATGTTTCTACCCTGCAAGAAAGCCATCGGGACATTGCAATTTTGTACTTACTTGGGCCAGCTAGTAGTTAAAATTTGCTGTGGAAACATCCACTAACACTGCTGCTCCTGGCTGAATTCTTTCATAAAGACACCATACTCTTTTCTTAAAAGCATTGATTTTCCTAAAATCAATGGTATTTAAAAAGGATCTGAATGGCACATTCATCTGTTTCAGGACTATCTTCCCTGCGCATTGAGAAGGACTTCTAAATAAATAGGTATTTGTACAATGAACAGGTCTAAGATGATTCTAATCATTGTTTTAAATCTCTAGGTATTATAGATCTAGGCATTTTAATGTCATCACCTGCTATCAGATGCCCCACATGGATGCTGTGTTTGTATTTAGTTAAGCCTAGTGGTTTTAGGGCCTGATCCAGGTCCTTTTATATTTAGGCAAGTGCTCACATTTTTGGTGGGGTATAGTAATCAAGATTAGCGTGCTAGAGAATATTAACATGCAAAGTCAATGCTCACCCAGCCACGCTTTGTTCTGTGTGAGTGACCTTAATACCCTCTACATCCACAGCCCCAGACTGTGCCTGTCAGGAAGATGTCAGAGCAGAAGGTCAGGCGGCTTTGTTTCAGTCAGTCAGACAGCAGCAGAAATTGACACCATATGAACAGCTTGCAGCAAAGTTATCCAAATGCTTAGAGAAGAAATTCATTAAAGATTATCGTCAACATACTCGAAAAAATGAATTCCTTCTTTTATCTGCGTGGTACAGGAAGAGCAGTTTTCTACATATCAGCATAAGAATCACCAGAGGATTACCTCTTTGCCCCTATTGCTTGTTTGTATCACTTCAGTATCTTGTAGTCTCAAGAGTGAATGGTTTTAGCTTTATTTTTTTATCCTGTGTGTTTTCCTTTCTACTTTACATATTTAAATCCTAGTCATTATTTCTGTTTCATGCACAAAACATTGGAGTTTTACCACTGCAAATTTCAGCTACTAGCACACACACCAAAAGCAGCATCAGCCAACACTTTGTCCACTGAACTGTCAGCCAGCTCTCAACAGCTATGTTACAGGCTGTTACTGGGCATCTCTGAGTTAAAGTGAAAGAACCCAGCAAGAGCTTGTCTTTACACAGCAGGAGTAAAGAAAAAAAGAAACCTAAACCAACACCTTTCTTGAACAGTGGAGAGGATTTACTTTGGCTATAAAAAGCCTGAACTAGGATCTCATTTTTCTCCCTTTTCTCTTCTTAAATATAAATCCCAGTCATGGGCTATAGAAGCTTATTATTGCTATACACTATAAACAGTTAATATTGCCTAATCCCTGTTTTACTCTTTAAGTACTTACAAATGGCTAATTATTTAGGATGGATGTAAGTGCTTCACATTAAAACCTAAGTTTTACATACTGATACCATTGTAAAAACTGTCAAAGGAAAAAAAGTCGCAAAAATCACTGATATATTACAATAAGAGGGCTTCTGAGCATATGAATACATCATTAACAAGGGAATGTATAATTCTGCAGTGTTTTTCCACTTGAACACTTCTCACTTTACCTGTAAGGCTGCTTCAACTAAAGCCATGCTATATGACATTCTTTTAAACTGAGAAGAAACCAAAACAAAACAACCCCCCAAACTGTCCTTTGAACCACCTTATTTCTGTTTGGTCTACTTTCTAGGATACTCTTCCGGCTTGACAGGATTTAAAATCCTCTCAGTTTCAGATGCTATCGTAACTCCTCCATTAGAAGGGAGCTCAGTAGCAGGTTCAGGAGCTCAGCACTCTGAAACCACTTGGAAGAGCTGGTGACCTAGTATAAAAAGAGGATAACAGACTGCAGAGAAGGTGTTCATCCCTAACCAAGCCACTCACATCTGTTGTTCCCACATCAAAACTTCATTGACTCATCTGCCTCAATCATCTGATTTCAATCTCTTCTGTTTGTTGCAAACACACAGAGGAGGCCAGCATAAAATATCACCAAATGTCTCCAGCACAGCTCTGCTTCTCTATCGTGTTGTGTTGACTTCAGCACCCTGGTGAAGACACTGCAATGAACTACCTTGACAGTGCTATTTAAAACAATGTTGCTTTCACAAAGAACAGCACATTTACAAATCTTGGCAAAAAGCAAAATTAATTTCAGATTTGTGCCCCCTTTGGAAATACACGTACTACAAATTTATACAAGTTAAGCATCTCATTAACAACAAGTAGAACTAATACCTCTCAATAGTCCTTCACCTGCAGTTCTCAAAACTGGAACTTGAATTACATTTTCATTGTGAATTGAACTAGAACAAAACTGATGCACATGAAATACGTGTGCAATTGACACCTTCACCTGCACAGCCTGAGGAAAGATCAACCCTCCCAAACCCACAGAGCTTTGCAACACAGATGAGACACCCAAGCATTAAATAATAGGGTTGGGCATAGGGTTATAAACAGCAAATAAAGCTTTCCCTTTGATCTTTATAAAATATTTAACAAATCTCCCAAAAGTGACAAAAATACTACAAAAGTGAACTTCAAAGATAGCCCTTTTCTCCAATTATCAAAAAAAACTAACCTACCTTTCCCCTTGAGCTAAACTTTGCTACTTTTATGCAGGATGAGTAGCTCTACTGTGTGTTCACAGCCCCATTACCTGGTTACTTTAATTGAGGAGCTAAATTTAGCACATCTCAGACTTTCTTACAAAAGAGACTAAGAAAATGGCAGGGACTTAGCAACAGATGTATTATAAACACAGTATTACAAAATCTACTCTGTACGTGCAGTTTGGTGTCCCTCAGCTAAGTCAATGATAAATACTTTCAAGATTGTCTTAAAACATTTGTATTTAATAATTTCAAAAAATAACCACTCCAATAATATTTTGTGTTCACTGTATAGAAATTTTGAGGAAATAATGCCCGGAGATCTGCCTTCACTGTAATATTCATTTAATAGCTAATATGCATTATTCACATTTATATTCAAATACATGTGATATTAGTCCGACACGCAGATGACAGAGGCAGTTGCTTAAAAAGATGCATTCATACATCTTAAGACACACTGACCCACTAGTGTTGGAAGATTTGCTGATCCACTGTGCTTTAAACAGTTCATTCTGCTGTGTGTTAAACTGGTCAATGTTTGGCCATTTCTCTCTTGCAGATTTTGTTGCATAGGAGAAAAGCCTTCTGTGCAGCCTGCTGTTTTTAACACATGTAAACGCAAACACAGTTATTTTTCTGTTCTTCAGGGACTCCTCTTCTTGCTTTTCTGTTCTTCCTTAATCTCTTTTGCCTTACACCTGGTCCCCAATGCCGTTAACATTTCTGCTGTGGTCAGGTTGGCTCCCTTCATTATCAGTCGATCTCCATCAGCTGTAAAGGGAAAAAAACAGAGAAGTCACAAAGTCGAAATCACAATTACTCAAGTGTGCAGTTCTGTTTTGTATATATAAATGCAAATACCCCGTTCATCTTGTCTGATTAGGAAGTGCTCCACTTACCAAGGAATCTGCTTATGCCTCACCCACAAACAAATACACTAAACTGCACACAGTACACATGTAATTTTCATTTCTGTATTGCATTATTGAAAAGTCTGAAACATTTGCCTAGGTATACCTATAGTAGAGAACACATATTTGATGAGAATGGCTCATACTATGTCCTCAAAATCATCTGACAGACGGCACAGAAGGCACTGGAAGGCATAATTTCCACACATGGCTCAGCATTTTAGCAGCCTGTTGTCTATGGCCCGTTCAACTTACTTCTTTAGCCAAAATAACGAATTGGCTTACACAGTCTGGTGGTTGTAATGTTAAAAAAAAAAAAAAAAAAAAAAAAAGGAGGACTAGGATTTCTAAAATTCTGAAAGGAATTATGTCAGAACAGGGAGGCGGCAGTAGAAGTTAAGCACTGTACCTAAGTTAATTATTTTTTTGCAAGATTTGCAAATACAAAAGCCATACTCAAACCCATATACTGCAATACCATGTATGGCATTCGAGTTCCGGCCCCATGTTTGCCATCTTCAAGGGCTGCAAACTCTTTACTTGTTAAGTAATCAACTCTCATAGAATGAAGAGGTCAGAGCTGTAGCTCTTGGCATTAGTAAAATAAATTGTTTTGGTTTTATGTTGTGAAAAACTTAAGCTTTACCGCTTAAGTCCTTATACATCACAGTTAAGAGACAGGCACAGGAAAGACAGAGGCACAGAGCGGGGAGAAACACATTGTCAACATATTTCATGTCTGAAATAACTCGACTTTCCCAAGCAAAATTAAGTACATTCAACACTCTTGACATATCTACTGATTCACTAAATACATGGAAGTTTAAAGAAAAACGGGTAGCAAGGATCAATAATAATGAAAACTTTAATGGGCTACATGACATATTGGTCCATTACAGCACAGCAGGAAAGAAGATGCAGCCAGAGAAAAGGACAAAAGCAGATTAAAGCCATCTGTTCACAGCCTAGAATCTGGGCCACTTCCAGGTCTGATGAAATTTTCACTATCAATTCCCTGCCTGCTCACTATACCCTCACAGGAAATCAAGAAATTTGTTGTACATCAGTTGACCTCATTCTGCAAGTCCCATCTGCACACGTATGCTCTTATCCATACGACCAGTTCTTTCAAACTGCATAGTAAGATACTCAATTGCATAAGCAGCTGAAGGCATTCAGCCTTTCTGTTCTCAAGATAGAGATGCCACCACCATGGATAACAGAAAAAAAATTCAGAGACAGCAGATTCTTACATCAAAACAGAGCTACACTTAACTTCCCTGGAATTGTACCTGACTGCAAGGTCACAGAAGTATGTCACTATGAAAGCTGACTCAACCCTAAAGTTAAGTCAGTTCTTTGATCTAAGATCCACCAAATCCAACTATAGTAAAAAGACATATATAAACATTTACTAGACATCAAGCTGTTATGACTCCCTCTTCCTTTTTTCCCTTCCCAGCTGCACAACATCTACCTATGGACCAGAACAAAACAAAAGTAAGCACAGTTAAAAAAAAAAAGAACATAGAGAAGACAAGAGCATTGTAACAACACAAACCTGGAAGGTCTTTTTTTGGCCAAGATTAAAAATGAGCTCCTTACCAAACATAACATCTACAAGAGGTTCGGATCCATCATGTCTCACATCAGCAGTCACTTCACAGTTTTTATTAGTGGCCTGGATTTTTTTATGGTATATACACCCAAGAAAGTTTCTGAAAATATATGTGAAAATATATTAAGTATGTTGTAGACAGAAATTATACAAAGTATATTTCTGAAAATAATTTGAGTATCTTGATATTGCTGGCAACAAAAGTATAAACAAAATAGGATCTGATTCAACAATTTCAGACATACTTCTTATGAGATAATCACTCTTAAAAATCTAAATGGATAGTCCTTATATGCTAACAAGTAAAAAGCATACCAAAGAATTTTGCAAAAATTCAGTGTATGCACTTGTGTTTCAGCTGGGTCAGCAACAATAATAAAAGAAAAATCAGTAATTTCCACTTTTCTTTATACACAAGTTGCTTGCTTTTACTGTTTGGGTTTGACCCAACAGTTAACTACCATGCTAGAGCAGCAGCTGTTTCCCTCTTTCTCTCCCATTACCAGTATTTGGACTAGTGATTATAGACCCTCATCTACAGGCTCAGCAACTGAGAGGGGCATCTCCCTGGGTAGGCTGGTAAAGCTAAACACACATGCCTACCTGCCAGTGTCTACGCTTAGGCACAGACATCCTCCTCAAGTCAGCACAGAATGAATTCTCTGTGCATCCTGGTATAAATGAGTGCTTAAGACAGACAGAGCATCTTCTCATTCTGAAATGTGAAGGTTCTGCCTAGTCTAAGCTACAAAGCTGTGATAAATGCAAGCCTTCAAAGACCATGAGCATGAAAGCTAAAGTACAGTGGATGCATGTGCTTGGGAAAAGGAGGTTTTTCTCCAGAGAGGGCACAACAGATGCTGCCCCTTCCCTCATTACTTCCTCTCACGAGTCTTCTTAGTTTTGGTGGCTACAGTGACAGCAACTCACAGGGCTCTGCAGTGACAGCAGTTCTAATGGCTTCATAGAATCACAGAATCAACCAGGTTGGGAAAGACCTTTAAGATCATCAAGTCCACCACTAAACCATGTCACTGAGGGCCTCGTCCACACTCTTAGCGAACACTTGTGGGGATGGTGACTCCACCACTGCCCTGGGCAGCCTGTTCCAATGCCTCAGCACCCTCTCGGTGAAGGAATTTTTCACAATATCCAGTCTAAACC
>NW_009922643.1:0-320 GCF_000696875.1 Nestor notabilis
GATTACACCAGGATGGAGCATCTCAGATTCCAGCCACATGCTGCCTAATTTACAGTTTAATTAATAAATGAGGAATTATGCAGAGTTTATCCAATACTTTTGGACGCGTGATGTTATCAAAATCCCATTACTGACGAAGGAAAGCATGAAGAGCAAAATTAGCTCTGGCATCTGAAACACTTCAGTCGATGTGGTAACACAATTATTGGGGCTAATAATCAAAGCTTGCTTTGGGGAACGCGGGCTCTGGCGGGAGCTGAGCCGAGGGGGGCCACGGCTGATGCAGGGGTGAGCTGAGGAACCGCTCGGCTTGCCCCCTG
>NW_009922643.1:720-1031 GCF_000696875.1 Nestor notabilis
CAGGAGGCAGCCCCCCGGGGAGCATCCAGCAGAAAATGCTGCCACTGCGCCATCCCACTGGGCACGGCTTCGTGCCGGCAACCCGCCCGCAGAGAGACAGCTACCTGCAACCCCCCCTCCCCAACCAGATAGAGAAGGAGATATACATCTATATATAAGGATATATAAAGATCTACATGGATATATTCCTATGTCCTCCCTCCTCCCATGACTTGGGGTGCACCAGGCGCTGTGCAGCAGAGGGGTGCAGAGCTGGGGCTGCCAGTGGCGATGCAGTGCCGCCGGTGCTGCCTCAGTGGAGCTGATCCCGG
>NW_009922643.1:1104-1469 GCF_000696875.1 Nestor notabilis
CACTAGTGCTCACCACGGGGGGCTGGGGGAGCTGGGGTCAGTGATGGGACAAGGTCAGACCTGGTTCTGAGCTTCACCCAGATACAAGAAGAGGACAAGGCATTGCCCCAAGAGAGCTTTGGGACTGGCTGGGGGGGGTCAGTGAGGCCTTTAGCTGTGCTGTGGTCTTCCTGAGCAGCACAAGTGACACCCCACTGCTGGCCTCGATGACCTTGGGTGCATCCCCAGTGCCCCACTCCCGTGCACACAGACCACACAAGCCACACTTCTTCCCGCCAACACCCTGCATCATAACGCACCCAAAGGTGCAGAGCAGCAGCCGCCCCGAGGGTACCCGGGGACCCCAGGAGCCCCCAGCAGCATGT
>NW_009922643.1:1537-1787 GCF_000696875.1 Nestor notabilis
GACGCTAAGCACAGTGTGCACCAGTGACACAGCTGCAGCAGCACCTCAGCGTGCGCTAAATGGGAGAATCCTCACACCAGGACCGAAGTTTTTGCTGCAGCAGAGGAGCAGGCAGGGAGTCCTTCAGCTCCCTGATGCTGCCACCGTGCAGGGGGACTTTGCTGCAGGACAGCCTGCAGTGGGTAACATCCCGCAGTGGGCAACATCCCATAGGGGGGACACCCTGCAGTAGGTGACACCCTACCATAGG
>NW_009922644.1:0-1266 GCF_000696875.1 Nestor notabilis
CCCTGCTTCCTCCCTGGGGACAACGTGAATCATCACTCCCGAGCGCTGCTGCTCAAAGAGAAATCACTGTTTCACAGCTTATTGCCCCAGTTCATCAGAAACGAGGCGACTCGGCTGCAGGCAGGGTCCCCAGGCACAGAGTGATGTCCTCATCCCAAAACTAGGGAAGCTGAGAGCCAATTGCGGGGGGGGGATTAAAGGGATTTTTCCTCCCTGGGGACAACGTGAATCATCACTCCCGAGCGCTGCTGCTCAAAGAGAAATCACTGTTTCACAGCTTATTGCCCCAGTTCATCAGAAACGAGGCGACTCGGCTGCAGGCAGGGTCCCCAGGCACAGAGTGATGTCCTCATCCCAAAACTAGGGAAGCTGAGAGCCAATTGCGGGGGGGGGATTAAAGGGATTTGGGGTATTGAAAGGGTTTGGGGTGCTTTCTGCCCTCCCAAACACGAGTGCA
The DNA here is from genome assembly GCF_000696875.1 of Nestor notabilis. NCBI lineage: Eukaryota > Metazoa > Chordata > Aves > Psittaciformes > Psittacidae > Nestor > Nestor notabilis. The sequence continues at coordinate 458 of NW_009922644.1, forward strand.
GGGGGTTTCTCTGTGCTGTGCATCCTGGGTACCACAGCAGCATCCCCATCCCCAGGCACCTCCATCATCTTGGTCCACGCACGATGCAGGCAAGTTGCCAAGAGCAGCTCTGCTCCAGCCACCCTCTGGAGAGGTTTTTAATGGGAGCAGTGGATGAGGCGTCATTAACTCGAGCCTGTCGCTGACATTTCCTGCCTTATGCAAACCATGGGGCGGGCAGGGAGCACGCAGGCAGAAAGGGAACATCTGTCTGCCCGAGCCGTGCCCAGCAACGCGGGGCAGGCTTCAACATGGGAGCTGTTTGATGCCGACAGCCAGAAAGCCTTGTCCCCAACACGGGAATGTTCCAGCACATTGGCTGCTCCATGTCCCCTGGGATGGGGGTGCCAAGAGCCATGTGAAAAGGGGAAGGTTGGGCTTTAAAAAGAGGAAATGAAGACTGAAGTTGAAAGCTTGACGGCACAGTATGAATTAGAGACGGGGGGGAAGGGGAATAAACGTGTGTGATCCCTGCTGCCATCCAACCCAGCGCTGGGGGCTGAGAATTGAATCTGTGATTAAATATCCATTGGTGTAGACAGCGGTGCCGCTTTGCCTGGCGCTTGGGAACGGGGGACAACAAAATACAATCAAATCAGGTTATTTCCCTTGCTTTCCCGCAATGAAGGAGCAGGGGAGGATCCTGCAGCGCTCAGCAGGGAGGGGGCTCATGCTCCATCCGCATCATGGGGGGGACACAGGGGCAGAACGCAGGCAGGGCCGAGCTGGAGCTGCTGCAGCTCTTCCAGCCCGGCCACACTCTGGGAGGG
>NW_009922644.1:1297-2167 GCF_000696875.1 Nestor notabilis
GGAGTTTGGCGGCGGCAGCAGGTTTCCTGCCTCTTTATGGGCAGTTTCATGGTTCCATGGCTGCACGGTGCCAAGCTCAGCACGGGGCAGGCGCTGGCTTGGAAGGCAAAACCAACCAGCAGCAATTTGGTCCCAGGAGGAGGTGGGAGACCCATGGGCACAGCCAGTGGGGAGCCTGGCACTGAACCCCGCTGGAATCACGGCGCTGCTGGTGGCGGCACAGCTCCTCGGAGCAGGGTCAGTCACACACCGCTGCAACATCACCCGACTCCCGCTCCTGCGATGCCCTGTGCTGAATCCTGCGGGAGCTGGGGGGGTCCCGCAAGGGTTTTGGAGCGCCCCATGACCCACGGGTGCTTCCGACCTGCAAACACACCGGGGCTGCTGCTGACACCCCGCAGAGGGATTCCCCTGGGAAGGAGCAGTGATCCCAAAGGCGGTGCCAGGACGGAGCCGAGGAACCGGCTCGGCGGCGAGACACGCCCAAGGTCAGGCGGCAGCGGGTGATCCCGCCCTGATCCGGCGCTCGGGTTTCCCTCTCCCTGCCCAAAGCCACGTCCCAAAGCCACCGGTCCGGAAAGCCCCGCTCAAGGAAGGCGTTATGGCACAGCGGCTTTCTGCAACAGGCTCCTAAAATCCATAACCTCCTATAAAGCAGAGCGTGCCCGCAGGGAGTTATGCCAAAGGGATTTAAAAACCAGGCTCTGACACACGGGATTTAAAAAGAGAAAGGAAAAAAAAAAAAGTCATGTTTCTTTCCTTGTTTATCCTCTTTTTCCATGACGGCTGCAGGGATTTTTGCTGCTTTTCCGGGAGCCCTGACCCTGCCCGGCTGCTGAGTGCTCCTCAACAGCCTCCCCCTGCCTTGGT
>NW_009922644.1:2515-2900 GCF_000696875.1 Nestor notabilis
CTTGCGCCACCCAGCAGCACTGGGTTCTCCAGGGAGGGAACCTCGACGCCATCCCAGAGGGTATCCCCAAATCAGGGGGGACATCACAGCACCCGCAAGGGGCCCCAAAGCACTGCTGGGGGCACTCACAGCTATCCTAGGGGGAACCCCCAATGCAAGGCACCCCCAAAGCCACCCTGAGGACAGCCCCCGGAGTACATGCACTGCTGGGGGACACCCCGAAGCCACCCTGGGGGTGTTCCCAATGCGCAGGGACCTGTTGCGGGGACACCCCACAGCACTCCCGGGGCAGGAGGGCTCCGTCCCGGGCATGCTCCCCCCCAGACCCCTCCCGGGTGCACTCACATGTCCTTAGCGGGCAGGTTCTTGCCCTCCACGATGCGGA
>NW_009922645.1:0-16244 GCF_000696875.1 Nestor notabilis
CGGCGTCCAGGGGATCCTTTTTCCCGCCCTTGCCGCTTCGGTTGCCGCCGAGCACGGGCCGAGGCTTCCCCGCGCCGCCCTTGCTTCTCCTCAGGAAGGCTGCCAAGGGCTGGAGGTTGAGAGCCCAGCAGCTTGCTTCACGTCCTCGTCCCCGTCCCAGCAGCGCAGCCCCTGTCGCTGCTCTCTTAAACACCCTCCCGTCCCCACTGCTGCTTTAGTCTCTGGAGGCAGAAAATACTCGTAAATGTGCAGTGTCATTGCAAGGAGGAGAGCAACACTGGTTAGACCAGCTGCAGAATTCTGTCTTGCCTGAACGTGTTCTGGAATCAAGTTATTTGGCACTTCTACTGGGAACCAGGCCTACTGAGGAAGTAGTTGTTCTCTCTGGGGTTTGAGACCTGACGCTTCTGACACTATGTTGCATGAAATGTTTTCTACAATCTAGGGAGGAGCTAATTCCTTGTATTTGCCATCCGTGCCTGACAGCTAACATTTTACAGATGATCCAGCTGCCTCTATAATCAATATGCTTGGACTGAGCAAGTTTTGAGAGAGCTGGAATCCACCACATTTGAAGTAGCTCAGTGCTGGCCCTGTGCTGCTGAAACAGTTTTCCTTCCACAGCCTAACGCAACCCTTCCAGCAAGTACTAAAGCTATTGTAATACCACCATAAAACCACAAGAGGGATCTTCCTCTTCTGAAAGAGACGCAGCGTAGCCTCTACAACTTATTACAGACGTTGCATTCCAATAAACATGTAAAAAGTGAAGAGGCAGCGGATTTTTTTTTCTTTATTTTCCATTTCAGGATTTACACGCGAGTTTGAAATTTAATATTATGTGACTTCCTGGTAGATTTCTGACCAGCAGAACTTTGGTGGAGCATTTCTTGCACGACGCAGATGTCTAAAAGCTGAAATTCCCCTGAACACAATTTTTTTTTAGCTTGTAAAGTGGGAACATAACTGTTCATAAACCAGATTTTAAAGGCATAACAATACAAAGATAACAGACTATAGCAGACACCTATCCCTATCATCATCCCAAGGAAGAAAGGTAGAGAATTCTCCACACGCTTCCTGTAACCTCACTGCATCCTACCCAGCCAGTTTCCTAGAGCTTTTACACCGCAGTCCCAACTTGTTGGTGCTGCAAAACCTTTTCTGCTTGTTACACACACGTTCGTGCTTACACAGGTCCCTCTTGGCTCCTGCAGCTCATTTTCCTCTGCTGAACAGGTCCCATGTAGGTTTGACAAAGTACTTTCCTTTCTTGCAGTGAAGGCATTTATAGACCTACAGGTACCTCGTTTGATCCTGGTGGTGACGAGGCATTACAAGCAGTTGTCTGTATGAGAAGCTGTTATTGAACCGTAAAACGATGCTGCCACTCACTGCTCTTTGATCAGGTAGGTCTGCCTCCTGGCAGTGTGCTGAAATATGTAACAAATGTGCATCACTACCTGAACCTTTTCGGTTCCTGCAGAGTGGAGGAAGTGTGCCAAAAAGAGACTCTAATGGCTCATTATAATACATTAGTTGCATTGAAATTCATTTAGCAAGTGTCAGTTAAAGCTTACACGGGGGGAGTTAGATAAACAGAGATGCCAGCGTACCAAACCTTCATAGGCACACCCTCATTCCTTTCATTTTTCTTAACAGACTCGGGCAGTCACATTAAAGAGGAATAGAAATTAATGGCACCTCTTTGACTTGAGTGAAGCTATAAATATTGATTTACTTAAGCTAAGGATTTTGTCCCTGCTGTAGAAAACCTTTCCTTTCCAATTCTGTGTTTTACTCTTTATTATAAATAACCGAACATATCAGAAATTAAAAAAAAACACACACCAAAAAAAACAAACTAACAAAACCAAAGCCACAATGCAATGAAATAAAGATTTCTAACTCACGTATGACCACAACATGAACACTTAAGAAGAGGGACATGACCATAAACATCAGAAAACAAGCTCCAAGGTGGCAGTTGAGGGATGAGGCGTTGTCTTCACAAGGCACACCCCAAGCTCTGAAAACTTACTTCCACAACAGATTTCAAGCAACAACTGCATCCTTAACAGCTGGTTTTATTCGAGATTTGAAGCATTATGTGATGGTAGATTAGATGCCCATCTAGGGGTAAATTGCACAGATAAATCATGATTTAGACATTTTTATGGCCATAGGTAAGAAGTGCACCCCAGGGAACTATACTGCTGGAAATTCTCAGTCCTTTTGGATGTATTTTTGCAATTAGTAATGCTTCAATGGTTGAAGCAGGCAGCAAAGGAATGCTTTTGTGTCAATGCAGAAAACAGGCATGTGCCTAAAAGTACACCTATGGTAAATAATGGTAGTCTTCAGTGTTCTCCTATGTAAAGGGAAATATAAAATGAGGTATTAGCTAGTAAGAGAGAAGCTTGTAACTTCTGTCTGCTGCTGCTGCTGCATTCGGACCCATGATTTTGTGCACTGAACTGAAGCTGGCTGAGTCCCCTTCAAGAAAAACCAGACACTTCTAGTTCTCACTATGTGCAGTCAACACAGCCTAAAGTTACAAGCTGTCTTACACATGATAGTAAAATACTGGGTACAGAGGTGGCTGTGAAGCAAAGGAGACAGACAACACTGGCAACAGCAAGTTTATCATGATTTATATCAGAAATAACCACATGAAACTCTCAAATAACTCAATAACGAAGCCACAAGGTGTCAGCACCGGCCTGCGTAGTTAGACAACTCTATCCGTTGTTACAGCCTCTGTTACTGAACGTTTGTGAATGTTGAGGTTAATTTAATTTCATTAATTCACCCCAGTTTAATGACAAGATAATATCCTCTTCAGAAAATGCCTTACCAATCCATCAAATGTTACATAGCACAAGAGAATATAATTTCAGACCCTCTGTTGAATGTATTTAAGGCATCTATTGATCACGGTCACTTGGATAGTGTGCAAGTAGTGGACACACACAAGAGTCATCCTTTCTTGCAGCCTGCAGCTACAGAGTAGCAATATTACAAACAACAAATGGAGCACGTGGTGTAAAAGCAGTACATTTTTTAATGCCTTGAGCCAACTCTTCTGCTCAATTCCACCAGCAAGGAGCTAAAATACCTGCTCAAACCTGTGACATCTCCAAAATTGAAGCATCCCTGTTTGAGACTCCTACAGCTGCTTTTGCTTGCTGAGTTTCATGGGATTTCCTTCTCTGGTGCCGAACTCTAATACCATTTAATTTTCTCTTCTACAAAAGCATGTTCTCACTGCTTCAGGAGCTGGTCTGTCTGGCCAAGCAATAGGGCAGTGATGACAGTAGATAAAGAACACCCAGATTTCTGATACTGGCAACTTGATGATAGCTGCTTCAAATACATTACAAAAACACAGCATAGAGGTCATCACAGAAACCTCTACATTTTTCTTATAGCAAGTGACAATTGGGTTAATTCTTTGCTAAAATGCAGGTGATTACATCTATTTGCAGCTTCACTGTGATTCTGATGGTAAAAGAAAAATGTAGTCTCCCACATCTGTTAATTTGCTACTGTGATCAGCCTCACTGAATTAAATGCCATTACTCAGAGTAATAAATCCAAGCCTGTGGCACAGGAAGGAATTTTTAACACAGGGCAGCAGCAAAGACTTCTTTAGCCTCACATAGACTTTTTTCCCTCCTTTTATACATGCCATATCACACATTTTCTTAGACTAAAAAGGCATTTATTATAACAGGTTTATAAATGTTGTTGTCTGTCAAATAGCTAACAAGGCTCACTTGAACACGAACATTTAGTATAAAACAGATGTTACAAAGCAGTATTTTAGGGCATGCATTGATTGTAAAGTAGTCCCATAGGTCACCATAATTTCATTATGTATTCATTCAGTGTTATTTTTCTGAAAAGACTAGTGCTTAAATACAAAGAAGTTTGATGGTTGCTTCTGGACTGGAAAACCCCAGTTCTGCACTCCTATCCAACCAAATGCTCATTGACTTCACATGGATGCTAGGTACTTGCATACAGAACGGAGCCTAACATAAAGAATGCAGATCATCACTTAACACTGTAGACACAAGTTGCTTATTTGTATGTTTTATCTATGTATTAGTCTTGAGAATGCTGAACAAAGTCAAAAGATAGAGATGACATTTCAGGTTCAACCACAAAACTTCTTGTAATACAAAACAGGTGGCAAGAGTTAACATAGTTATGACAGTGTGCTTACTTGCAAAGAGGTTAAAGCAAACTCAGAATATATTAATCGGAAATACCAAGGCATACCAGGCATCTGTTTTAACCTAAACAAAACTCATGATGCTTCAAATATGCTAACAAAAATGTATCTGCCTACATAAAGCATGGGGACATCACACACAAGTATCAGGGTCCCACCATTTCATTTTTCTAACGAATTAATCAGTTTAGAATTTCATCTTTGACTCTGTGTCAAGACTTGAATGATACTTCCAGCTTTAGAGAAGACCTATTGTTGCAGTTTTCTCTATTTCAGTGTTTTATCACTGGTTTCATGTCACTGAAAACAACTAAAAAGAAATCACTGCTTTATACATGAGTAGTCCAATATTTCAGAAACAGATATCATCCTTTGGGCTTCAATAATAAGATTTTTTTTCCACATAAGATTTAAATATGGCATTTGCGCTTCCTTTCTCATTATCCTTATACTCTGCATGACAATATTTTCATGATTTAACAAACTTGTCCTTGTTTCACCTTGCTTGGGGGAAAAATAAAAAAATAAGACTGTAAAAAGATCAATGTGAGGCTATTTTTTGTACCTAAGAAGGTAACAGAATGTTAGCATATAAACCCACAAACCTAATACTGTAGCAGGTAACTTCTCAGGTTTCTATATATTCATTCTGCCTCCCCAAAACCAGCTAGAAGTCAGGGAACATGTAGATTTGTGTTTTGTCATCTTTTGTCTCCAAAGCAGAGTCTATCGTTTTGGTTTTCAACTCTCTTGTATAATTCTCAGAGTCACACACACATATAAATACCTTCAGCAAAATTACATTGCACAAATATTAATTCTGGAAAGTATATTTTTCATTAAACCTTGCAGATTACTGCTGTGAAAAATCAGCAAGAATATTTTTATTCCTTGGCATACAACTCAAGTTCCTTTATTTAGTCTTCTACTAATACCATCTTATGAAATTGAGCTGAATGATGTCAAGCTTAAGAGGGAGATGGGAAAATAAATCAGTTAAAATGTTGCAATCACTAGTTGGTATAAAATATTCACTGCCCTGTGCAGGCATTGGAGCCATAAAAGATTTGCGCCTGCTTGGCACTTTTGAAAAATCCAATTACTTCTTTAAAAGTGTAAACATAGATTTGAGTATCATTTAGAAACAGCTCAGAAAAGAGCTGCTACCATGTAATTCTGTAACTCTCTAAAGAGCACAACTTTACAGAAAGTTTCTTAAGAGCACCACATGAAAGTTCACCTTGTAAGGACATTCCTAACCAGCCTCTAATTGCAGATCAAAACGAGCCTGTACAGAGCAGCAGCTGTTATAAAATACAGGCTGTGAAGTCCTACACATATCCCAACCTCACATTGGTTTGAAAGAACATTCCTACTCAGATAAGAACCACAGAAGCAGGGTAAAAGCAACAGTTGTGCAGCTGGGCAGGGAAAGTTGAGATTGGACATTACAAAAAGGTTCTTCACTGAGAGGGTAGTTGGTCACTGGAACAGGCTACCCAGGAAAGTGGTCACACTACCAAGCCTGTCAGAGTTCAAGGAGTGTCAATGACGTTCCCAATCATATAGGTTAGTTCTAGGCAGTCCTGTGTGGAGCAGGGAGTGGGACTCAATGATCCTTACGGGTCCCTTTGAACTTGATATAATCTCTAAGTGCAACTGAAACTATTTAGCAATCCAAGAAAAAAAAAATCTGCCCCTTTCCTTGCAGCAGATTCATTGCTATTGCCAAGTCACAGAATTCAAAGCAAGTAATGTCTTTTAAGTCTGCTTTTTCACACCTATCAACTCCACAAGCTGCACACATCCTCCCTGACATTTCAAAATTGCACTGGTTTCGCCTCACTATCTGAGCCCAAATTAGATAAGTTAAATAACCAAGTTCAAGCATACATCATTTTACCAAGCCTATTGTAAAAATCAAAGGAATAAAATGAAAAATACCAAAATCATTATTTCCTATTAATAAAACAGGTTTAGAAAAAGAAGGTTTACCTAGAATTTACTCTGTATCTGCAAAAAATCAGATACCTTAACATATAAATTCCACAGAAATAACTACATAAAAAATAAATTAAAAAATAAGAGATGTTAAATGTCAACATATGCTTTTTTTTTTTTTTAAACTTATTTTTGAACTCAGGAAATTGAGATCTTTAAAACCTTCCAGTTTGATCCATGTCTGTGCTGGGCAGGTTGTGGGAGTGCTTTATCAGGCCCTAACACACTGCTGCAGAAATAGTGATAATGAAAATTTAACTAGAGCAGATAGGTAATGTACAACAACAGTCGTTCAGAAAAAGATCTATAGCCCGCATCTTTTGATACTCAAACTGCTGTGACTAGTTTGTAAAATGGCCAGTGAGCAGGTACTTCCCACAGCAGCTGACTGCCACTACTACCTATGGGGTCTGGACAGGCTTTTACACCTCTGAAGGCAAGATCAAGCCTCTAGCTCTTACCTTGGAGTCGGATGGGAGCAGGCATCTTGCAGCATAGTTTGACCTCCTGCCCACATCAGCCCTGACACAGCCAGGACCTGCTTAACAGCTTAATTGTCATTAAAGACATCAAGTAATATTTGCTTATGATTAAGAGTGCCACGCGTAAACTCATGCAAAAATAGGAAGCATGCCCGAAGCAGTAGCCCTTCCTCGTCATTCAGCCTTACTATCAGTCTCTCCACCCTTCTATTCCATATTATTCAAGGTCACCAAATAATGCTATGTCTCTGTGTAGCATTCCGACTGCTTTGCCCATTCCTTACACACTGTGGAGCTAGGGTTGAAACAGGATGCCAACTCATGCAAAGCTATGTCATGAAGCACTGAAACAACTGTAGTATTTAAATGTTTCCACTTCTATCACAAGTCTAAGGCTCTAGACAAAGTTATGCTTTGTATAAACACTAGCACTTTCACAGTAGGGAACTCTAAAAATAAGTGTTATTAGAACTTCTGTAATTCTGTGAAATATGTTTCCTTCTCCTAAAGCTATTACCCAAGACTTTTCTTTAGGGAAACTATTTGGAGATGTTAAAAAAAAAAAAAAAAGTTGCTACACGTCAGTGTGGTAAAAAAGCAAAAGCACAGAGTTACAAAATGCAATTTAAATGCTAATTAAAGTTACCAAGTTGGCATATAAATTTTTAATTACTCCTCTGAAGTATGGCATATGCAAACTTCCAGTGAACACAGAAGAGATCAGAAAGACAAGACAGAGGGTCTATTCTCTAAAAGGAGAATAACTTGCTTCTTTGTAAATGTCTGATGCATTGGAAGGATTGGAAAGTAAGGAGAAGACAGACAAAAAAAAAGTAGGGAGACCTCTGTCTTCCCTTAATTTATAGCAGTCATTTACTTAGACCACTGGAGTATCATCAACACAGATTTCTAACTGTGACCTGGATAATCGTCAAAACAGTTGTGTATCAGCCCTCTTTACCCACTAATTCCTCCTCACAGCTGGACTAAGACTTCTCACGGTTACCTCACTAAATAACATAAGGCATAGGCAGAAACAGGGACAGGACACAAGTTACTGATAAGGAGCATGGCACTTTTTAGCTGAAGACTAGTTGATATCACTCACAATAAGAACACCATCCACAGTTTGGCAAAAGAATCATAGAACGAGTTGGGTTGGAAGAGGCCTTAAAGATCATCTAGTTCCAACTAGCTCTTCTTCTTGGTTCAGAACCAGGATATGGTGCCCCAAGCAAACTCAAGTCCACTGTCTGGAGGGCTTGCTGTTGTAGACCATGCTCCAGTTGTTCTGTAATCGCTGTGTTGAAGACTGGAAGAGTCAGTGCCAAACATAGCTTTGACAACTTTTAACCCAATCTGTGTGTTTCCTCAGATTAGGGAGGCCACAAGTGCTTATTTTCTTTCTATCCCAGTACTGCAAAACTAATCAAAAAGGACAAGAAGGCCACAGAGGGATTTCAAACTTTTCTCATGTCAATATGCTCTCTTTCAAAACCAGAGAATTTCCTTTATAGCAATGAAATTTTGAAGCAAGCATCACCCTGTATCCAATGACATTATCAAATCAACTATCAAATCAAATCAAACTATTATCAGTCTTTTTTGGGGGGAAAGGGGGTGGAGGAGGAAGCGGGGGAAAAAGGGTGGGATCAAATAGTGCCTAGGAGTATCTCACCGATACATAAAAATACACACAGTTATTTAATTGCAGCAAAGAAAAAAATTACTTTCTGAAAGCCTGCCCTCTCCACTTACTATTCTTTTTTTTAATCTACTTATCAATGTAATTTCAGGCCTATCTTAGTATTTGTAGCTGGGTACCAGTCAGACACTACAGTCAAAATAGAAGGTACCTTTGCAATAGGCACTGTAACAAATACAAGCACCTGATTTCACGTCCAAGCAATGTACAAACTTTAAGTATAAAGCGTTCTAGATAAGATGGACAGAGCGAGCAGAAGATGATAATATAGTTAATGTAACAACCAATGGCAACAAGTGAATTTAGTTCTGCATGGAAAGAACCTATTCAAGGATGTTAATTATTACCTTATGGTCTTTGCCAGTCCTGTCTTTGTTATTAATAATCAAAGTTAAGTCTCCAGAGGACACCATACCCTAAACATGCACTTTCTAAACTCTATGCTTCTCTATTAGGTCACCCTGCAGCAAGTAATTCTCAAAATAAAAAGAGCTATTGCTAAAGTGCTTAACAGCTGCTTGCTAGTAGTCACCATAAAAAAACCTAAAAACTTCTTGATTTTGAGGAGGGAACGTCTGCCTCCTTTTCCACAGGTGGCCTTTTCCTCTACTTTATGTTGGTAACTGTTAACTAGAAAAATAAAAAAAAAAATCGAAATGTCATAATCGTTTCAAAATTACTTTTAGGGAAGTTACTTTGCGGTGACTTTCTATCACAAGGACAAATCCTGGTTGTCAATATTGAAAACACCCACCCAAACACATGAAAACCAAAATACCTTCCATGACAAGTTACTGTGCCCACTCAAATGTTAAGACTTAACAAATGTCATACAAAATTAAATACTACTGAGTTAAAATCTTTTCAATTATTTTATGCCTTTTTCTTCTCATATTTCTTCCCAACTAGAAAACTCTAAACACTTGTATCTTCTTTGTTTGTCAACTTAAATCTCATATTCCTGCTTTTCCTACTCAGAATTGCAACTCTCACAAACTCAGAGCTAAACTCGACCATCAGCTGAAACGCCAAATAGAGTGTTTTGCTGCTTGTTGTGGCCTTTTATTTCCACCCATTTGATTATAAATACGTAATTGGTGCTAATTAAGTACTTCGAAGCTTGGGTGAAAGTTTTTACAGAAATGCACATTTTTGCTAATACTTCAGCAGAAAAATATGATGACAAAAACACCAAACAGACACCGACAAGGAAACTGATAAAGGGCAAAAAACCCAAACCCAACCAAATGTATTTTTTGCCCTACTTTAGAACCTCACTACAGCTGAAGACAGAAAAAGTTTTTACTTTGCAGAAGACATATCCTTAAGCAGCTCTGCCTCTGCTCTGAATTCACTGTTGATTTACAGCCTGAACTTTAACCATGTCTGATTCCATGTAAGTGAAAAGTAGTTCTATGGGGGTTGCACATTTACCTTGGTGTAAAGTATTGTCATCTTTAACATACCCCTGCACCCACGTCCAATCAGGCTATCCTAAAGCCATCACTGTATTAAAGAAAAGAGGAGCCAAAATGGGTTTCTATCCTGTTTCAGTACCTTACAACTATTAGATTAGCCCTTTAGTGGGTAATCAGGTAAATGCCTGACACTAAAATAGTAAATACAAGGCCATAAACTAAAGCAACCCTGAGGGTACTTTAAATAGTGCAGTTCCTTCTCAGAGATCACAGTTATTGCAGCTGTCTACAAATTAGCACAAAGGAGAAAGAATTTGCCCTAATGATTTCATCACTTCACCTGGTTGTTGAATAGAAAACTCATTATCCAGGCTTCAGCTATCTGCTTCAACCGGTCTTAAGGCTAAAGTTTACAGCCATCATGGACCAAAGCAGACCTTCCCTATTAAGTTGTCTCTGCTATGGATTTCATCAGATAAGAAGCATGTTATCCTACTTGGGAGAACTAATTTATACTAAATAAAGCTACTATATGCACTTGGAAAATTCACTTAATCCTGAATTTTAATTCCCTCTCCTGAACTCTAATCCAGTAATTTTAAGTGAACAAATCCTTAAAGATATCAATGTAAATATGTATTGCTAAGCAATCTTTCTTTTGAAAGTGGAATAAAGTGTTTGTGATGGAGATAAATTAATTTTCAATTGAATTCATATACTTTAAGCATAGGTTTGAAGAATGCTGAGTCTAAACAATTATTAGTCTACAAACTTCAGTCTGTGAATAATGATGCGAACCCAGCAAAGGTAGTTAATCTTTTCACACTGTATGCAGCAATGAGAATAGAAAGAAGGTCCATCACATACTGTACCAGATCCTATGTTGCAGAGTTCTCAAGTGTACCACATTCATTAGAACTTTGGCACAATTTAAATTTTAATTCTATTTAAATAGAATTTTAATGCAAGTTGGGAAGTGAATGAGCAACCTTATCTAAGCACATTTGACTGCTACATGTAGACATGGGTCATACACTTCCTATTATGTGAAGAACAGAAATTCTCCACAAGAACTCAAAGTTTTTCATAATATTCTGTGGCTCATAATTACATTTTGACACTTTTCATTTCTGTAATACTTAGCATTCATCTTTGTAATACTTACTAGTGACAAAAAAATCTAACTTCCTCTTTACCTCACCTTTTTCCACAGTAACTACATTTTAGCAATGGTTTGATGAAACTAAAGCTACTGCTCTTCTTATCAATCCCTATCTTTCCTTACAAATAATCTCAATTATATTTCCATTTTTATGTAAGTTAACGCCAGCTGCCCATATTCATCCTTAACATGAACAGGATATACAAGCATACAGCACAGAAAAACAGATTATTTCATACTCCTACATGACTGTTAAAAACATATTTACATGTCAGCAAAGTTACTGTTTGGTTTGGGGTGGTTTCAGGGTTTTTTTTTCATAAAAAGAGAAAAACTGACTAATTCTATTGGAACGATATCCTACGGCTTGTTGGCAACTTCTATATTCTGCATGTTTTACATGTGGTTTTCCTATGTATGGAAAATTTTCATTACTGTATTCTCCCTTCCCCTTTTTTAAATAACTTTATATCTCACTCAGAGAAGAAGTAGCCATTTCTTTGAAGAAGGCTGTTTAAACACTACTATAATAAAGACATTCATCACCTATTTTCAATTGAAAAAAAAAATCACGTTAATGCTTCATTATGCAAGTTGAGTTTTGGGAAGTACCAGGCCATGTAAACCTTGATACATATATAAAAATAGGGAGAACTGTCCATTACTGAAGGGCAGGTTTTATACTGCTGTGTCAGTATCCAGATCTTAAGTTCAGAAACTGAATCTGGAATTGTGCTGTCTGCTTCAGAAGTACCAAATAGCATCATAATGTTTTCCCAAATTTGCTTTTTGGGAGCAATTTGGAAGGCAATTTTGTTATGTGATAAGGTGTCCATCACTAAATTCTCCTAAACACACACACAGACACCCCTCCCAAACACACATAACACACACGCACATTGATTTTACAAAAGTTCCTTTTCTTTAAGCAAGCAGTCACGACACTGAAAATATTCTCCTATGTGTTCACTGATAATTCTTAAATGATTTGTCACATCTTTGCCACTCAAAGGAGATGGTTATTTCATTCTTCTGAGAAGCTAACTATGTTCAAAAGCAGCTAGATGAGGATGGTGGTGTGATATAAATTCCAATAGAAAAATGCACTGTCCATCCATATAGCCGTCCATCCTGAGAAACTTCCACTGCCAAATTCTTGCTGTTTTCCACCAGTCATGGGGTTCCCATCAATAAATAGAAGGTCAGTGCAACAATGAGGAGCAAGCAGAATGGAGAAGAGAAGGTCTGATAGGCAGCTGACGGCATGAAAATATCTTCATACTTGTAAATACTGACAACATGCTCTGATACAGGTGGTGAGTCTATATCATGACGAGTTATAGAACCTTTAACAGGTAAGGGCAGAAAAAAATAACATCAGGTGCATTTTTTCTATAATTCTTCCAAAGAAACAGGTAGACAACCAGGTAATTTTCAAACCTACAGAAGCATGCAACATTACAGTGAGTAGGGTCATTTTTGCATTCAGAAATTAAACTTCTGAATAAAACAAATGAAATTCAAGTAAATGATAAACATCCTTCAAAGGAAATCAGAACTTCTAGTTATGAAGTTCTAAACTTAGCTTTGGGGAGTGAGGTTAATAACTACATAGTCAAGAAAACAAGATGTATTACTCTGTTATTTACCTTGTCTTCCTTTTTATCTGTTTTTAAGCCTCATGCTGACAGAATTTTAGTTCATTAACAGAAAAGAGGTCTAGTAAGAACAATGTAACTGAAAGACATTTGTCAGCTTTGGCACCTCAGTTCCGTCAGTAACACAGAAATCAACTTACCCTGAATTGCTGGACCCCAAGCAAACAGATAGTACCAACTCAAGTGCAGATCTACAATGGTTTCCTCTCGGGGAACATATACTGGACGCTTGAATCGACATGTCACACGATTGTTTTCAAAAACCCCTTCTTCATCTCTAGCAGGATTTCTCTGGATTTCTTTAGCCCACTGACCGACGTTATAGAAGTGCTGTATTCGGACTCTTCCATTATCATCATGAACGCAAGCCATGACATCATCTCCTCCCTACACGGTACATATTGGTAGAAGGAAAACAAAAGCGTCACAAAGCATTTCCTCATATATGTACATAATTTTGATTATTTAAAATGCATCAAGGCCCCTGGCTCTCATTCCCTCTAAGTTATGTTACACAAATACTTGTTTCCTTAACCATGTGTCTTTGGTCAGATTGAAAAGCACAAAGTGGATAGTAATATTTACTTACCCTTACTATCCAGGTATCAGTGCCATATTAAATACAGGCCCTACTTCTCCAATATTAATCTTTCTGATGTGTCATGCTGATGATAGACATGGTGCTTGCTAGTGTGATCATCTCTCAGTTCTTTTTCATAGGGAAAGGAGAGGAAAAGGGTGCATTTCATCAATTTGGGAATATTTCTATGGAATTTGCAAAAGATGTGTCAAAAGTTAAGGAAAAAGGGGACAACTAGGTAAAATATATGCTTGAACAGCTTCTGCACCTCAGTGCTGCTGCAGGCAACCTTTCCACATTCTGCCTTGAGCCTATCCTTACTCATAACCTTCTCCAAGTTTAAGGTTTATATATCTGAGCACAAATCTCTCATTCTTAAATACAAAGAGGAAAAAATGAAGCTGTTTTCACATAAAAAAGAAAAAAAAAAGGAAAGAAAAAAGCATTCTGAATGTCAGTTAACAGAATGACATTACAAAATCCCGTCTGGGCACAAAAGCCTGCAAGTGGAAAAGCGTAACGTTATCTGAGACAAAGAAATAGGTCACAAGCCTTAAAAAAAAATCTATTGAGGACACAAAATAGGGTTTTTTTCCGAATTTCTGTAGCTATCCAGGCCACACCACTTTGATACAGTCTCCAAAGCACAGCCTACTTCCCACAGCTAAGCTGTTTTGACCCAGTGTCATTTTACCATTAAAGCCTGCACATCCCAGGACACCAAAACATCCTGGAAGTTAAGAAAAGGATGAAGTCAGCAGGGGGAAAAGAGAGGAAGACAGATGCTAGCTGGTTTAGTCCAGCTGCCTCATGGGCATTAGATCACGTAGGCAGCAAATTCGGAAGCAAAA
Source organism: Nestor notabilis (assembly GCF_000696875.1). Lineage (NCBI taxonomy): Eukaryota > Metazoa > Chordata > Aves > Psittaciformes > Psittacidae > Nestor > Nestor notabilis. The sequence goes on from NW_009922645.1 coordinate 14,098, forward strand.
CCTTTTACGTTACACTTACTTTATTCTTCTTACCAGAAGCTGAGATTTAACATAGTAGTTGGTGTGCCTGGGACGAAAGGTAATACCTGCTTTCCAAGTGGCTGATGAGATGCAAGCAGTAAGACCGTGAATTTGCTGCAGGTATGTCTGAATTACAGACTGGTTACACAATCTCTGATAGCTTGGGGATAAATATTTAAAGGTGCTGAGCTGCTTTGAAAACCCTATTGAGTACTTGCATTTCCAGGCATCTGAAATCTTCCCAAAATTTGGCTGTAAAACTCTTCCTCACAACATTAAAAACATGAACTGCTTCTCATGACTGAATTGTTCTTCATGACACAAAAGATTTCTACCTTTATTTTGCTTATTTACAGTCTCAAAATGAAACATAGAATCACAGAATCATACTGAAAAGCACCTGCCCTCACAGTTTTTCTATTTCTCATTTTGGGTACAACGAAAACATCATTAGGTCAGTGCAAGTCCTTCCATTCATTTCGTGGGTCCTAGCCCACGCTGTCCAAATTCTGGGTTTTTTTCTGACTACTGCTTACAACTGTATGAGAAACAGTCCTGTCCTCTGATTTGTGATTTAGGACATAGACTCAGTACTGTTTTATATACTCAGTAGTGTTTCTGTATACAAACACCTACATTATTAACTGCATTAAATATTTTACCAAGGATCATAGACAAAACATCTTTGCCTAAGTTGTCTATTGCTCATGGAGTTAAAGTTCACACAGTACATGCTCCTGTTTTGCTTACTGAAACAGAATGAAAAGTGAAGCTTTTGAATGAAAAAGTAGTACAGGAATAAGCATAAAACCAAACCGCATAAAATTCAGGAGACAGAAGAGATTTTAACAAGACTGTTTTCTAGAGTATATATGTTTAAATTAGCAGGGATCATTTTGTGTCACATTTGTGGGTTCAATGGAACAAGAAAAGAAAGAAAGAAAATAATTTCCAGAGTTTAACAGTGAAAGTCATATTTATATCACTGAAAGTCTGCTGACTGACTGAAGAATAAAATTATTTGAAATTTAGTTTCTGACGTGCCTTTTGTCCAAGTAACACTGACATAAAGCATGACAGGTTATTTCCACATGAAGTGGCTTATCCCTGAGAACTTTTCTAATAAAAACGTAAAAAACTAGTAACATTCAGACGTGCCGAGCTGAACTGAAATACTGAACATTACAACTGAATGTTGTACTTCTCAGAGAAGAACAGAAAGGACATATTAGGAAGGATGCAGCAGTTTTCTGGGAAGCACTAGGCCTGGCTTCTGCTCCCAGGGTGGCTACCAAACAGTGCTTTGTTTTCAGTGAGTCAGTTTTTCCCCAGATGCTCTATTTCTGACAGATCTAATATAAACCACTTATATCCTAGCAAATAAAAGCATGCACACTGTCAACATCAAGAACTGTACATGTCTTACCATTTTCTTGTCTGAGGAAAATCCCACTGCCACCCAGCCATCAGTATCTGCACTCAACTCAAATTCAACATCAGCTCCTATTCTACGGTAGCTTAGAAAGTAGTCACAAGTCTCTGCATTGCATCCAGGTTTACCATACCTAAATGGAATTGGAAATACATGTCATTTTTTTCCTACTTACAATTTCCTACTATGGAATTTAATTATGTTTGTGCAAGGAAAAAATAAAAGAACGCATTTTGGTATAATGGCAGTAAATCATGTTACATTATGCTAAACACAAAGTACCATTAATTGTTTTTAATTATTACTCTTTTGGTGCAAGAATGTATAGTATTTAAACAGCATGGCAAGCCACTAGTTACACACAGTATTACTCTGTTGACCTTCCTAGCCCTGGTTTTGTAAGTGCTTCATGAAAACACGAGAAACATGAAATAACTGTAGGTCCATAACTATGATGTATATCCTTAATATAGTTTCCTCAAATAATGTTGTCCATTTCTACGAAGTATGTTCTTAAGTAATAAACATTTATTAAAATGAATATAGAACATTTACCAAAGTCTCCAATGCAATCAGTCAGCATTTGCAAACATAAAGGTATCTGCACTCTTATCTCAGACTGACCTGAAGCATCCCTTGGTTTTTCCACAGTCATCTACTCTGATCTTTGCAAATGGATCCACAGGAGGAGCAG
>NW_009922645.1:16275-17760 GCF_000696875.1 Nestor notabilis
TGTACAATCAGAATAAATCATTACTAAATAAAATGCAAGGAATAAAAAGTAGTAACACTAAAGAGAAAGGCTTTCCAATAGCATTTACTTTGTCTGCTGAACATTGAACTGTTTGGATGACAGACTCCTTTGTCACATGCACAATCCCTTGCTCAGATGGTCTTGGATCCAGGTACCAAAGTAACACTGATAACTGAAAACAAAAAAATTTCGCAGGTTTCCTACATTCGTCAAGAAGGGACAAGGGTGCTGATGCATGGCTTTGCTGCCCTGAGGGCAAAAGTTAACTCAAGGCAGCCAGAGTAGTGCAGTTAACTAACAATGAGGGATTGCCACTCAACTATCTCTTTGTGCACTCTTAATCACTGAATCATAGAATCAACTAGGTTGTAAAAGACCTTTAAGATCATCAAGTCCAACCAAAATCAGACCTTTCAGATCACCAAGTCCCCTCAGGAAATCCATAAGGGAACTCAATCTGAGGCCTTAGCCATAAATGACAGTATTAAGTAGAAATGCAGGGGACCAGATTCAGAGGTGTAGGAATGGATACTGAAAAGACCTTATGACACATCTTCCATTAGGAAGTAAAATCAAACACACACTGCAGTAAAAGGTAAAGGAGTATCAAAACTGGGAATTGCCTGCCATCAGTTGTGAAAGAAGATCCAGAAAAGCCAGACAATGACAGCTATGATTCCAAGCAATGTCCTGTCTGATGTACAATAGTAGACTAAAGAGAAAGTGTGACCATCTGCAAACAGATCGTTTCTGTCTTGGCTTGTAGAAGCTTGTCTGTTGCATGAACACAAATATTTTAATAGGATGCTCTTTTATGTAGCCAACTCAAAACCAAAGTCCTAGTTGTGAAACTATGAAGTCCTCTGAAAGTGTTTCACTGAATAGGAAATAAATACTGTGGTTAGCTACAGCGTCTGCAAACAAACATTTAAACTACAGTTTTAGGCACTTGGGAGCCCTGATTCACTATCCTAGATTTCTGACAATGCCAGTGGCGACAGAAAGTATACTGTAAACTGCAAACTACAGCCTCCATGACCTGTATCAGGGGCCTGGGTAAATTATGGAGCATAAATGTATTAAGTTGTCAAAATTTTGCAGCAGCCTGTAGCAGAGCATCACTGAAGGACCGGCCACAGGACATCCTACCTTCTTACTTCGTCCTCTTTTTCAGATGCATCAAACAACTGGTTTTCAGTGCAGCCCAGACACAAAACCGGAGTTTTAAGATTCTGCCATTTGTAAATTCAAAAGAAACCCACCGCAAAACCCACGACTGCTGCGTTTGCTGTCACCCAGGACATCACATAGCACTTTTAAACCCACAAAACGCAGGACTCCTTTCAAGTCAGCAGCCCGGAAAGCTTTGCACGAGGGGGTTTGCACCTCGGAAGGCGAGTCCTTGCCGGCTGCCCCGCAAAGCGGGACCGGGACAGAGCCCAGCCCCCGGCTCCCAGCCCCCGG
>NW_009922646.1:0-13387 GCF_000696875.1 Nestor notabilis
TTTCCGACCCAAACCATTCTATGATTCCATGCTGGGCAACATCAGCAAGGGCATCACCTGCAGAGATAAAGATGTCATTGTCCCACTCTGCTCAGCACTTGTCAGGCCACAACTGGAATCCTGTGTTCAGTCCTGGTCCCTGCTGTACAAAAAAGATGTGGACAGGCTGGAGAGGATCCAGAGAAGGATCACAAAGATGGTCCAAGGATTGGGCAACCATGTGAGGAAAGGCTGAGAGAGCTGGGCTTGTTCAGCCTGCAGAAGAGGAGGCTCAGAGGAGACTTTATCCGCATGTTCCAGTATTTAAAGGGTGGCTACAAAGAAGACAGAGACTCCCTTTTTACAAGAAATCCCATGGAAAAGACAAGAGGTGATGGGCACAAGTTAATGCCAGGTGATGGCACTAGTCCTTGGCTGTGTGCCAGAATCAGAGGATGATTTTAAGATTATTAAGTCTTTTTTTCCAGCCCTGGGCTTACCCAAGCAGAGAAACACATCTGTGTTGGGGTTTTCCATACAAGGACATAATGTCAAGGTGGCCCTTGAAGGCTGGACCATCCTCCTGGAGCCCCTAACAATGACTTTTGTTGAGTCTGGGCTCAAGCAAGAGCTAGACACGGGATCCCCCCTGCCTGCCTGCAGGAAGCACGGTGGTTGATTTACATGCTTAGGAGAAGACAAACTGCAGGGCACAGTGAAGCCACATGTGAAGGTTTGCCCATGATCTGACCAGCAGGGAGCAGATGTGGTCCTGCCTTGGGCGGGTGAAGGATTTGCTCCTGTTTTACTCAGCATAGTCTTCTGTAGACAAAGGCAACCTCCTGGGGAGAGCATCCCATAACCAAGGCATTGGGGCTGGAGAGACCCGGTGTGGAGATGCTCCATCCTGGAGGGGTTTCCTCTGGAGATCCTCCTCTCTTCCCATCAGCCAGAGAAGAGACTGAGAGAAACAAAAAGGAGGTGGGTTGTCCTTCAATGGGCTGCAGATGTGTGCTCCTCCTTGCCAGATGATACTGGGGTGCAATAGATTCATCTGACTACCCCCAGACTGGATGAAACCCTCCATAGCTGGTTATTAAGGCAGCAAAGCACCAGAGATTCAGGGAATAGCCCCTGTAGCAGTTTATACCTCCTCTGGACCCTCATCCTCCTCACATCCATCCCCAAACCATCCATGTCTCACCACAGTGCCCGCAACTGCGTCAGCTGCCTCCATCGTCCCTGACAGATCCCTTGATCTGCAATATTTATCCATGACGGAGAGCTATTCTGAGATACCTTATAGATGAAACTGGAGCTATGATTCCCACTTTAAAGGCTCTTCCATCTTCATTAGGCCAATCTCAGCAGCTTATGTTTATAAGGAAGCTGTGAAATCTATTTAGGAAACCTCATTGGGTTGAGTGGCTGCAGGTGAGGGGCTGAGATGAAGCATCCTCTGCTTTGGCAGCCCTCGGCACTGGATGCCTCCTGCTCACTGGTCCTGCAGCCAGTGCTTTCAGTCTTCCTTCCAGGACATGGCTGCAGATGGAGCTCAGCCTCCCTGCTCCCACTGCCGGGAAGCACAGCATCTCCTGGGGACCCAGCATCTCTGGAGGATTCAGGAGTGCCACCTCAGTAATTGGGGTGCTCCCCCTCCCAGTGCAGGGCTTTTTCCTAGTGTAACTTCACAATACTCCTTATATTTTATTACAGAGCTTATTTGTCTGTTAGGGTTTTTTTTCAGAGGTGTGTAAATGATCACTGGATGCAGTCAACCTCCAGGTAGATGAAAGGGGAATCCAACAAGGAAAGGACCCTCCAGCAAGGAGAAAACTCCATCAGGAGGAACCTTTTCCTTCTCCCTGAGCAGGAGAGAGCTGAAGACCATCCTGAACCATATAGTCACACTGCACACACGCTCACAAGTGCAGCATCCTCCAGCCGTCTCTGAGTGTGGCCAGCACCCTGGCATAGCCCAAGGGCTCTGCTCCAGGAAACTGCCCAGTCCTGGAGAGCTTGCTTTAGGGTTGCCTTGAATGAGATGTGGTGGCTTCATCACAACTTGTCCCTGCAAAAGCTATGTGCTCAGGATGTGCAGACCCTTCCCGGAAGGGCTGGATACAGGGTGAGGCATCCATGGGTGAACTGGCTCATTAGCTGTGTGATTTCTCACCTTTCTGTTTTAATTTGGAGAACAGGTCACACCTGGGTGTGAATGAGCTCCAGGGCCAGGTGTGAATGTTACAGCCCTGCTCAAATCCCATGGCATGAGAGCTGTCCCTCCTGCCAGGCTGTAAACACCTGCCTTGACAAGGTGAGATGTGCTCTGGGGGTTGCAAAAGCCTTGTGACACCCATGTAGGTTTGTCCCAGGACCTGCATGTCCCTCCAACACAGCCACGTGTCCTTGGGTGCAGTCAGTCTCCTTCCCTGTTCTCTCAGGAGAGGTTCCCTGTAGTATTTTGCAGACAGTTTATAGAATCATAAAGTCACAGAACGGTTTGGGTTGGAAGGGACCTTAAAGCTCATGCAGTTCCAACCCCCTGCCACGGGCAGGGACACCTTCCCCTAGAGCAGGTTGCTCCAAGCCCTGTCTAACCTGGCCCCTCAGCCACAGCTTCTCTGGGCAACCTGTGCCAGGGCCTCACCACCCTCACAGGGAAGAATTTGAGATAAATTCCCATTTCCTAAGTGTACATTAGAGTATCTCCGACCAGCAAACGTGTGCTCACTCCAGCAGCTCCACGTCCTTCTCATGCTGATGGCTCCAGATCTGGACACAGGACTGCAGTGGGGGGTCTCAGGGCAGAATAGTTGATGCATCCATTCAACTAGGTCTCCTAGGCTCAGCACTCACTTCTGCTCTTGTCTAGCTGCAGCTGGTGGGGTGGGGAGGGATGCTGAGGGCCCTGCTCCATGCAGACCATATTCATCTTGTGTTTGGTAAAATGGGATGAGGATGGATCTGCAGGGCAGCTGCATTGAGGGCTTGTGCAGGGTATAATGCAGGAGACATCCACATGAAGAAATTCTTGGATCACCACCATAAACTATCTATCTCCATTGCTTGGAGAATTTAAAGCCCGAAGAGACCTATTGATCTTAAATCTGAGCCTTGGAACCAGTGGCTGGCAGGTCACCCACAGGATTAGGGCTTTTTTGGGTGCATAAATGGAGGTGCTCATATCTGTGCACACTAGAGCAATGGTTTCCAGCTGGCTTTGATCAAGGCGTTCCTTTTGAACCCCACCAGTGCCCACAGCAGACAGTGAAATACAAGCTCTGCACCTTGCTCTTGGGGGAAAACGATGGTGCTTGCTTGGTCATAGCCTCTCTGTAGGAGCAAGATCAGCTCTGAAGTCAGGGACTGGGGATCCCACCACTGATTCCTTGGCCCAGAGAGCACCTGTACCAGGTTTAAGTTCATGTGGAGGTGCTGATCTCCACAACAAGAGCAGCCCAGGGCAGCCTCCAGTAGAAAACAAACCCCCTCACAGCACACATGCGTTTTGTTGCAGACAGGGGACTCCTTTTCCTTTCTACTGGGGTCAACAGATTTTCCTACAGACCTTAATAAAAGCAGGGTCAGACCTAATGGAAGAAATAAAGGGCTGCGTGGCATATGAACTAATAGTGCTTGTTGCTCTGCCTGAGCTTTCTGATGCCAGTGCCTTCTCTTCAGTGCTATTTATACGCTAAGATCTATAATTATGCCTAATTCTCTCTGATTTGAGCCAAAATTGAGCACTTCTCTAGGAACAGACAACTAAAGGCATTTGAGGACCTGAATGCTGTCACTCTGGTATCTTTGCCTGTAGGTGTTTTCTGGGATGACTTCTGATATTTTTGCTTGTAGGTGTCTTCTGGCGTCATCTTTTTTTCCTGATATTTGCAAAGAGTTTGAGTCACATCACCCCACACTACAGATCATGCACCGACTATAGCTGCAGGATCCGTGCAGGACTGCAGCAAACCCTTTACTGGTACAAGCTCCTGTAAGAACAAGAGCCTTTTCAGCTTCAACAGGTTTCTTTCTGCTGCTCTTCTGAGTTCATGGTGAAGGACACATCTTCACTGCAGCAGCTTGTGCTTGTTAGGAGGAGAGACTGATAAGCAGTGCGTACACAGAGTAATTTGTGGGTCACGGTGTTTAATAGCCATTCATGGAATTCTTTTTCACTTTTTTCCCAGGGTTCTCTTTAAGCCAATTCACTTTCAATGTCTACAGCATCCCTTGCTTGGCCCATCTCCCTGCTCTATAAATAAATACCTCACTTTTGATTAGAGCAGCAGTGCACCTACAAGAAATCTTGAGAGGCTTTTTGCAAGGGCCTGTAGGGGCAGGACAAGGGGGAATGGCTTTAACCTGTCAGAGGGGAGATTTAGATGAGATATTAGGAAGAAGTTCTTCCCTGTGAGGGTGGTGAGGCCCTGGCACAGGGTGCCCAGAGAACCTGCGGCTGCCCCATCCCTGGCAGTGTTCAAGGCCAGGTTGGACGCGGCTTGGAGCAACCTGGTCTAGTAGAAGGTGTCTCTGCCCATGGCAGGGGGTTGGAACTGGATGAGCTTTAAGGTCTCTTCCAACCCAAACCATTCTGCAATTCTATGACGATTCTATGATTTCAAATGGCACAAGAGTTTTAAGGGATGCTCGCCTTACTTAGCAGCTCCTGATCATCCTTCATGACCCTGGTTCCCTTAGAAATTATGCACAACTTGCACCAGGACAGGGTGTGTGGCCCCAGTTTTGCACCAAGTGGAGTGTAATGGGGACCCAGAGCCTTGGGATGCTTGGCTGAAATGAAAGAGCTTGAGTGGCCATGGTGCAATGCCTGAGGATGCTCCTGGGCAACATCTGATCTTGCTGAAGATGTAGCTGGTGGTCCTGTCCCCGCAGAGTGACACGCAGCTACTCGGGCCCCTGCCGCCCCTCTGAGGACATGGAGGTCCCCTAGGATGTGGATCCTTTGGTGACAGCAGAGCCAGCCCAGACCATGGGCTGGGAGGAGCTGCCTGGCAATCAGCTGGCTAAAAGTGCCAGGGATAAATCCTGCCATCCCTCTGGAGCCAGGAATGGATCATCCTCTCCTGCCCGGCATGGGTGTGCACAGGTCACGGGCTTAGCCTAAGGCAGAACCATCCCCGGAGCAACCCGAGAGGTGGGGTCAGGAACCCAAAATTGCCCAGTTCAGCATTTTATTTCCTCATTCATGGACCCTTTCTTACCTTTTTGAGCCGGTTATACACACACAGACACACACACATGCATTTGCGCACCCAGAGCCAAATCCCTGATTATTGCCTGTACCCCTAAGAGGGATTACAGCTTCTTAGGTGGGGGAGCTGGCTTTTGGCAGGGTTTAGGAGCCCAGCAGGGACTTCATCCCTGCAATCCAGAGCTTCTGCTGTGTTTGGGGTCCCGTGGGAGAAGAACTGTACCCAGCCCCTTCGGCACTCAGCCGTGTCCTGTTTTCCTCCTCTCTGTAACTTCAACCCTCTTTAAATCACACATTGAAACTGCAGGAAGGAAGGGAGGATGGAAGGGGCATTTGGGAAGCTTCAGGGAGCCAAGACAGGAGCTTGCCCCTTCAAGACGCTGCTTCTGTCCAAGGCTGGTGGTCTCAAGCAGGATTAAGGGTGAAGGTACTTAGCAAAGCCGCTGGGCAGAGCCAGATCCCTGCAAGATTCCAAAGCAGCCCTGAGATCTGTGATGCCTTCCTGGGCACAAAGCAGCTCCCCAGTTCCAGATGGACACTAAATCTCTGCCCAATGGAACCACCCCTTCCCCATTCCCTCCCTGGGCGGGGCATCCCAGGGCAGTTTTCCATCCAGGGCTTGGGGCTGGGCAGAAAGCATGATGATATTTGTGGAGTGTGACCCCTCGCAGCAGAGAAGCACTGAGGTTTTAGTCTCATTTAGTCTCATTTTGGGGTTATGTGGTCTTCAGGAGCCTCTGAACTGCCTCTTACTGCTGATTATTTTACAGCAAATCACTGATTATTTGTGTTAGTTGTGGGACCTACTTCAGGTCGTTGCAATCCTGAAGCAGTGGGGTGGGTAGAGTTCGGTTAGTTTGCCCTTTCTTCCAAGGCAGGGTCAGGGATGGAGAATTATCCAGGGATATGCAGAGGGACTCTCTTCGCTACATTGGGCAGGAATGAGAAATGGAGAAGTACTGCATTTTTTGACATTTCTCCCTCAAAGAGACACTGCGTGAGAGACAGCAGGTTGTTTGCACACCAAGGGCAAGTAAGCTGTTGAACGCTGGCCACAGGCTCATTGAGCAGAGGTGAGACCTGAGCAATGGTAGTGGGGACCTTGTCTCCTCCAGAAACTACAGCAAGGAGCCAGTGGAGGGGTGGCATTGGAAGAAAAGAAGTTGCATGCCCAAGGAAATGTGTATTCCTGCATTTGGAAGGAAGCAGAAGAAGATGTGTTTGTGGCAGGAGACCATGGAAGTGCACAGGCTTCATGACTCTGCTCAGTACGTCATGTTGGGGATGAGAGGGCTACTCACTGGGACATTTGAAAACCACCGGTGTGGTGTAATCAGCATCTATAACTTGGAAAAGAGTTGGCCAAGGGGTACCCGGGGCTCTTGTTGTTGGCTTCAATTAATTCTGGACGACTGAAGGAGTTGTGGCTGATGTCCCCCCAAAGAGTGAAGAAGGAAGCCAAAGACAAGCAGATCAAAGGCTGAGCACTCAACCTTGGGTCTTTCAGAGCCGTTATCTATGAACATCACCCAGGCTCTCTCATTGAATTTCCTCCCCCTCTTTCCTCCCCTCCTCACTAAATGCTCCCGGAACAACTCAGACATCAATCGAATGCAGAAGAAATGGCCGTGCTTTGTCTCCCTGAAGAGGCAGCTTTGCATCAAGCCCTGTCAGGGCAGCGGCTGGGAGCGGAGCCGCCAGCGGGGACCATTTTCACATCTCCCTTTGTGGAGGAGCAGCCTTGAGTGAAACGGCACTCGAGGAGCATTGAACGAAATGTACGTTCGCCTCTTCCATGTGGCATTTGGCGTCGTCTCCGCCTCTGACGCTAATGATCTGTATGAGGGTTGGCTTTTTCGTCTTTTTCCAAGAATAATGAGGAAAAGAAAATGAAAGGGAAAGGGGCTCAGAGGAGGGGAGGTCAGATCCATTTAGGAGCCCAAACATTTATGGGGAGAGTGCCTCCTGAGTGGTCACACAAAGGACCTGGCTGTACCTGGCTCCATCCCTCCTCCACCTCCTCTCCCCCGCCACCTCCGGCCATGAAAAGGGGGAACCAGCACTATAGGGCCTCCGTGAAAGATGAGGATAATGGATTTCATTATAGACAAGTATGTTAAATGTCTATCCACTCATGTGCAATAAAGGGAAGATGGTCTTTAGCTAATCGTGCTGGAGGAGCTCTTGGCTGGGATTCAAGAGGGAGATGTTCCCCTGGGTCCCCTGCCCTGATACCCCTTCATACCACCCCGTAAAGAGCAGTCTGTGGGGTGCAATTCATCTAATCATAATTTTGGTGCAATTCATCTAATCATAATTTTGGTATCTATCATTGCATCTTTTTTCTCTGCGCTGTCTGTGGGATGGCTCAGGACAAGCCTGGAGGGTAAAAGTCTGGCCAGAGGAAAAACTCTTGTGGTGGTGAGCAGGGTTTGCTGGTGCAGTGATGGAATTCAGCCCAAAGAGATATGCCAGTACGGAAAGGTCTTCACACCCATCACATCCAGATGGACCACCACTTCTCCCTTCCCTGAAATGACCTTTTTTGGTTTCCCTTGCCCCTAGCCCCATTTTCCCACCTTCTGTCCATGGTGTGCCTTCACACAGCACTTATCTTGCTGTCCCTCATGGCAGAGCTTTGCAGGCTGATCTCCAGGTTCCATTCCCCACTGTTCTACAGCTCCTTCCAGCTCCAGGGAGGATGCTTCAGCCTTATTTTTCCCTCCCACAAGTTGAAGCCATGCTTGAAAAAGAGAAGAGGGTGGCTTAGCTGGAGGCAGCATGTGCAAAGAGGTGTGACTTTTGGAGGAATCCAGGTCCCTGCCCCAGCAAGATTAGTGTCCTCAAGATGTCCTCTCATACGGGGGAAGCTGGAGCAATCTGCTCCCTGCCTAGGCTGGTTGCTTTCCATTAGCATGCGTGACTGGGGCAGGTTCTGCTCGCACAGGGGACTTACTGCTGGGTTCATTCTTCTCCAAGTACCCAGGGTGGTGGATACAGACACACAGATGCCTACTGTGACAGCAAGAACCAGTCCAAGGTGCAGCGACATGTCCTGAGCTGGCAGGACTCAGAGGCAGCACATCCCCCCTGCTCTGCTCCAACCAAGTCCCTGCAAAGACAAGAAATAAAACCCTTTGCCTAAAATTGTTACACCCTGAAAGCAGAGGCAGGAGTTGGCTGTGGACTGGCAATCCAGCTGGGCTTTTAGTATGTCTGCCTAACCCTAGAACTAAACTTGGACTTAATCCTTTCACAGGGAATAGAGTCTGGACCTTCCAGGCTGGATCCATGTGTGGGAAAGTCAGGACAGGACATAGCCCTACCGTGGCGTGTAGAGTTGGGATGCTCGGGTGTCATACAAGCTGTGTCATCCTTTTATCACCCTTATCACATGCAGACCCACAGCTTCCTTCCAGCCTTGCTGGGGGCCACTGGTGGTGCAGGAGGGTCCTGTCTATGGAGGTGACAGGTCCTTCAAGAGACAATCACATGGTCATCTGGGACAGCTGCTGGAGCACCAGTGAGGTTCAGCACCTCTCCAAACCACCCAAGCAGATGTTTGCTAATGAAGCTGCCCTTCTCCAGGCAGTTCCCCTGTTCTTGGATGCCACCTGAGCTGGTTTGAGTACCTCCTTTATGGGAATCCATCTGGGAACATCATTTGGAAATTCTTTACATTAAGGGAAGAAAACCAAACAGCCAATGGTTTTGTCCAAGATGGAAACCTCTGGTTTCGGCTCACACTCCTATGTCTGAATGATTATCATATGTAATTAAGCAAGCCTGTTGACAGATGATCTTAAGGTCCTTTCTAACTCAAACTATTCTATGATCCTATGATCACTCCCTTGCAAAAACAAAGAGGAAGCTCTGGGCTAGTGAATAAAATGAACAATGTCTGTCCCCTGCCGCGAGCCCCCATCCATGGCCAGGTTGGGAAGCTTTCTCCCTGAAACTGCTGAGATGGAGCAGGTCACTCCTCACTGGATGAACCTGCCCCCTTCGCAAAACCCATTCCCAGATGGAACAGGGGGGGTTCTAGGCAAGGGAGAGCCATGCCCTCCTGCAAAGGCACCAGCTTATTTCCCCATACACTGATAAGGTCATGCCAGGACCTGTGCTCCTCCCTCCTGTGTGTCATCAGAGACCAGCAGCTCTCTTGGCCCTATTTATAGTGCGGTGATAGGATCAGGGAGAATAAGCATTTAGAGCCCCCTAAATCACACCACACTCCCCATGGCCAGACATTGCTCGCTGCTCTTTACTCTTGTCACCTGAGAGCCTGGCCGGGACTTCTGAAGGTATGTTAGGAACTGTGGTGCCTCTTGCTGGGGGTTTGGGTGCTGCTGGGGGGCTATGACATCCCTCACAGTTCCCCATCCTTGCCACAGTGGGATGGGGGTAGCTTTCGGTTGGGAGAAACCTTGGGAGCAGACCCAGAGCATGATGCATAGCTGGGAGTCCCTGTGTCGGGCAAGGATCAGAGGGCAGCTTTGGCTTCAAGGAAAGCCTGATTTCTCTGGATAAAAGAGACAAAGTAATATATTTGTCTCTCCATCCCCCTTGGATCCAGCCCACAGCCAGGGTCCATCTGGACTGCCCCGGGGGTGGGTTGGTTGGGAGTCTAACCCTGTCCAAGGGTGGTCTGGGCTTCCCATGTAGATGGCCACCATTCGCTTGATAACTGCATTAATGTTATATCTGCCAAGAAAAAGTCATGCTCAGGGACATGGGGAGAACCCCAAATCTGTGCCCTGTGTCCCTGGGCTGTGGGGATGGCTGGGGGGTGCCAGGGAAGGTGGGGGGACCTGTTAGTTTGCTGCAGTGGGCAGCATGGTGGGGAGGTTGGTTGCTTATGCTTCCTCTCCATCACCTGTCTCCTTGCTTTGGTTCCCATTTCAGGGAGCAGCGGCATAGCGGGATGCCCTGCCTGTGAGAGCCAGCTCCTTCCCATGCATGGTTCTGCATGGGCAGTAAGCCCTTCCCGAAGGGCTGACCATCCCCAGCCAGACCTCAACACCCTCCAAGCCAACCGGCAGCTTTGCAGGAGGGCAAACAGAGCCTACAAAGCTGGTGGAGCCTGGCCAGAAGAGTGGAGTAACTCCCATCGGAACTGGTCCCAGCTTGGTGGCCACTGGCTGACGCTGGGGAGGATGCTCTATGAGGACAGGCAGGTCCCTTGTCTGCAGTCCTTGGCAGGAGCTCTGGGATCCCTCCTGATTCCCTTATAGCTGCAACCTCACCCTCTACCTCTTGAGAGAAGACCTGTTGTTATGCCCTGGGGACTGCCACCATACTCCCCAACACTGTTTGATGATGAGACACGTTGGGTCACCCTTGGGGACCATCCTTCCCTCCCTGATGGAGGTCCGTCCCAGCACCAGCTCTGCCAGGGCAGCTTTGCTATCCCTCATCCTCATGGCCACTCTGAGCAGCCGCTCACTGCAGAAATCCCTGCCCGTGGCATACAGAGACCACGAGGGTCCCCAGGATGGCACGGGCCTGATCCAGTGCGGGGAGTACAGCAACCAGGTGCTGCCCAATGGCCGCTGTAAGATCGTGGCCACACTGCCACAGGGGGATGAGCAGCGGTGCCCGGATTTGTTCCGTTGCACAGATGAGGTGTCCTACTGGCTCCATGAGAATGAGGAGCGCAAGCAGCAGATCCTGGAGCTGCGGGAGCTGATTTCAGAGTTACAGGAGGAGCTGAGGAACCACCGGCACCGCATCAAAGCCCTTGAGCTCCAGGTAAAGGGCTGCCCTTTGCAGACCCCATCCCTGCAGGTCCCTCCCCATGGTCCCTTCCAGCTCCCAGCAGCTTACAGAGGGAGGACGCCTGTTGAAGCATATGGTGTTGTTCTGACCACAGGCTGGGATATCTCTTAAACCCCAGCTGCTCCTGGCTCAGGAGCCTTCCAGGGCTGATCTTTCTTAATATCAGCCACAAAACCCTCAGTGTTTTATCTGTGCTACCTCTGCCACCTTCAAGTCTGCCTTGGAGGGGTGGCTGATCCATACCATTGCCCAGTACAGTATCCCAGACTAGATGTGGAGTTTCAGGTGGCCAGTGAAGGATTACATCTCAGATAGCAACAGCTGAGCAGGAGAAGCCCTGACCTACAGCCCGTGGTACCTCTCCTGCCATGTCCTTTCTGGGGCTCATCCCAGCCTGGCTCCATTCACCAACCCCACAGCCTAAGGTTAAGGATCCTGACAACACCTCTGACTGCTAGGTTTAAGAAATGGGAAGAACAAGGGCTACGTCCAGCCTGGGGAGTGACACATGGCCTCAACCATCTTGGGTTTGTGCACAAGATACAGGAGGAAAATCTTTCACCATGGGAACAATCAGCCATTGGAATAATCTCCCCAGGGAAGTGGTTAAGATTTGGCTGGACAGGGTGCTGGGCCACCTAGTTTGGGTCATACTTTGCCTGGAAAAGTTGGACCAGATGGTCCTTGAGGTCCCCTCCAACCTGGGATTCTATGATGCTATAATTCTATGACAAGTTATTCTTGCGGGTGCTGGAGTGTGCCAAGCTGTGTGAACTGCACAGTGAAGCAGCTCTGAAGGAGATCTGTCTGCTGTGGGGGGCTGCTGGGCTCCTCACCAGCAGAGGAGAGCAGAGGGATGCAGGATATATCCAGGTGTCCTGGAGCAGCCAGGTCCAAGGTCCTACCTGAAGGTCTCCAAGTGGTTCATACCTGGGGGACAGTACCAGCAACATCTTCACCACCAAGACGCTGCCACACTCGAAAAGGGGACATCGTCTGAGATTGTCTGTAGAGTGTTTCAGACTTTGCCTGAAAAAGGCTATGAGCAACTGGACCCAGCTTAGAAAGTGTCCCTGTTTTCTGCAGGGGGGTGGGCTGAAGACCTCCAGCCATTCCTTCCAACCTCAGTTTTTTGCCAGGAGTCTAAAAAATCAAAGGGATGGGAGGCCCAGAGTCAAAGAATCACAGAATGGTTTGGGTTGGGGAGGACCTTAAGGATCATCTAGTTTCAACTCCCTGCCATGGGCAGGGACACCTTCCGCTAGACCAGATTGCTCAAACCCCAAGAAGAAGGAAGGAAGGAAGGGAGGATCGGGGCAGTTTAGCTGATGGGAATGAGTGTGTTTTGTCACCCTCCAAGCACTGGATGGTGGGGGAAACAAGAAGCAAAGTTGCATGCTGCATGGGGAGTTGTAGCTGAACAGGGTAACCCAGAGCCAGTAGCAGAGCTGCTCACCTCTGCTCCCCTCTGGTGTCGGGATTCTCCCATAAGGAGTTTTCACGCTGCGTTGATCTGGTCATTTCCCAGTGCCTGTGCCCAGCCTGGGAGGCTGCTTTCCTCCTGCATAGAATCATAGAATAGTTAGGGTTGGAAGGGACCTTAAGATCATCTAGTTCCAACCCCCCTGCCATGAGCAGGGACACCACACACTAAACAAGGTCGCCCAAGGCTGTGTCCAGCCTGGCCTTAAACGCCTCCAGGGTTGGAGCATTCACAACTTCCTTGGGCAACCTATTCCAGTGCCTCACCACCCTCACTGTGAAGAACTTCTTCCTTATATCTAACCTGAAGTTCCCCTGTTTAAGTTTAAAACCATCACCCCTTGTTCTACCACTGCAGTCCCTAAGGAAGAGTCCCTCCCCAGCATCCTTCCCTGCATCTCCACTGGTGTGTCAGCCTGGGCAGGTCTCTTCCACCTCCCTTCCTCCCACCCAGGAGCTGTTGTTCCCTTAATCCACCTTCATCAATCAGCCTCCGACTGTGCTGCTTGGTCTCCCTGGGGATTGCCATCAGTATTTCTCTGGGAGCTCAGCGTGGGCTTGTCTGTCCAAGAGGAGACATCCCTCTGAGCTCAGAATCCCTTTCTGAGCTGAGCGAGAGCAACAGGCTGTCCCAGGTTACAGATCTTTCAGGCTTATGGGGACACCCAGACTGGGTCAGGCAGTTGCCCCCATCTCTGCCGTGCTTCCCTCCTTCTGGTGCAATACAGTGAGCATAAAGAACCCCATCACCCAGCCCTCCCTGTGCGTTTCCAGTCCTACTTATTGCATTTGCACGGCTGGAGTATGCACAGAGCAGAACCCTGCAATGCAAAACCAAAGTCCCAGTCCCACCAGTGCAGAGGGATGCAGGGAAGGGAGCAGCACCAGGTCACTGTCGAGGTGGTCTGACTGTGCTGGCTTTAATCAGCA
>NW_009922646.1:13418-25797 GCF_000696875.1 Nestor notabilis
GAGGTATCAGCTGTGGAGGAGGGGACTGTCTGGGAGAACACATCATGGGGTTTACTCAGAGAGCTGATGTGTGGGTGAAGGGAGCTGGAAGGAGCCTGTATCAGTCACAGCTCACAGAGCAGGTCGTGAGGGGACATGGCTGATTTATGGTAGAGCTGCAGACATTGCAGCCCTGAGAAGGAAAGCACCATGGCATTGCATGCTGTAGTTCCCACTTCCCTGCCTACCTAGCTGCTCTGGATTTCGGGATACAGGCAGGCTGGATGGGCTTTCAGCAGGGCCACACAGGTGTTGCTTAATCAGCGTTGGGAAGGATGTTACTGAGTTTCTGTTAGTTACTGGTACAATAACCCAGCAGTGGTGATGGCATCTGGGAACAGCAAGATGAGATGTGTCTCAGTAGGAATGGGGACCAAGGTGTGAGCTGGGTCCTGGGAGCTGCTGGAAGGGAAGAAAACATACTCAGGTCATGCAAACCCTCCTAGTGGAAGGAAATCCCTGTCCCTCAGCAGCCCCACAGCAGTTTTGCAGGTAGGGAAGAGTCAAGGCTGGACCTCTGTGTCCCCAGGGATATTTAACAAGCTGCATGCTTGCGTGGACACATAAAAATCCAGATTTGCTCCAGGTGCTGCATCAGGGAGGTGAGAAAACAAACTCAATTATTTCCAGGGTCTTGGGGTGGTTTGTGAACTCAAGGCAGTGACACCGAGTGGGTGATGGAGGAAGAGATGACCCCATCAGGGGACATGGAAAAGGCAGTGCTGGTAGAGAACCAGCATCCCTGCACTGCAGGTGGGGATCTGGGATTGCCAGACCCATACGGGAGGGACTGGGGAGTACAGTGCAGAGCTGTTGCCTTGCCCAGGGGAGGGAAGGGGAATTCCCAGGCTGCTGTGCGATTTTGGAGATGCTGTTCAAGGCCTCTTCTGCCATCTAATGGACAGGGAGCACTGAACAAGCCAGGCGAGTGTGCCTGCAGTGACTGTGGCTGGGGCATAGAATTGTAGAATTGTAGAACCACAGAATGGTTTGGGTGGGAAGGGACCTTAAAGCTCATCCAGTTCCAACCCCCTGTCATGGGCAGGGACACCTTCCACTAGACCAGGTTGCTCCAAGCCGTGCCCAACCTGGCCTTGAACACTGCCAGAGATGGGGCAGCCACAGCTTCTTTGGGCAACCTGTGCCAGGGCCTCACCACCCTCACAGGGAACAACTTCCTTATATCCCACCTAAATCTCCCCTCTGTTGGTTTAAGGCCATTTCCCCTTGTCCTGTCCCTACAGGCCCTTGTCAAAACCCCCTCTCCAGATTTCTTATCAGCCCCTTTAGGCACTGGAAGCTGCTCTAAGGTCTCCCTGGAGCCTTCTCTTCTCCAGGCTGAACAAGCCCAGCTCTCTCAGCCTGTCTCCATAGCAGAGGTGCTCCAGCCCTCAGAGCATCTCCGTGGCCTCCTCTGGCCTCGCTCCAACAGCTCCACATTCTTCTTACGTTGGTGGTCGCAGAGCTGGACACAGTACGAGCTGTGGCCATCTCCAGCCAGCTTTTGCATACTTTACATGAGATCAGAGACTGGTTGTCCTAAAAACAAGCAGCAAAAGGATCATGAAAGGTGCTGTGGTTCTGTATTATATCTGGTACTTGCATAGCATGGATGTCGTCATTGCTGTTTACAGGGCACCAGCTGATGCCCAGAGAACAGGAGATGGCTCATCATGCAACATGCTGAGAAGCTGTGGAGCTCCTTGTAATGTTGTAAAATATAATATGGTTCAAGGGGAGATTGGGCAGCTTTTTGGAAAGAAAACCTAGCTGTGGTGCATTGCTAAACACTTCCATATTCTTCCAGGCCACATCCATGTAGCAACAGGTTGCAGACTGAAGGGTGTTTGGAGAGGAATCCTATATGCTTGCCCTGTTCTTGCAGCCCTAGGCTTGCCTGCTCATCCACTGCCTGCACCAGATCCTGGGAACATCAAGCTGCCTCGATGGGCTGGGGGCTCGTGTGGGGCTGAGGATGAGGATGAGGATGAGGGTGCAGGCACCATCCTTGGGATCCTTGGTCTCTATTGGTGCATGCACGTCTGCCCTCCTGCTCCCCTGCCTGCCCATCTTCATGGGGTCCTGGGGTCATGCCAGTCCCCAGGCATCTCCCCCATCCCACCTTTTTCCCTACCCACAGCACGAGGAGGCATCCAGCCGGAACCACAGCCTGGCCCAGCGGGTGCAGGACCTGGAGCACCGGTACAGCGAGGCCAGCACCCTGCAGCACATCCAGGCCACGCTGCTGTACGACATGCAGGCACAGATTAACAACATCTCTGTCCTGACCGACTGGGCCTGGCGCAATCCCACCTGCCTGGGTCCTGCCGAGATGAGGCTGCAGGAGGAGATGCACCATCCAGGTGATGGGGAGATGCTGGCTGCGCTGCGCTGGGCTGGGCTGGACTGGGCTGCGATAGGGTGGGATGGGATGGGATGCTTCACCCTTACATTCTCTCTCAAGGGAAGTGAAGGAAAAGGCTGTGGGGAAACTGCTTTAAATCCCGTTTGCACTGGCCAGGAATCTGATGTCACCCAACCTGCCTTCCCAAGGCAGCCAGGAGGCCTCCTCAGACCAATGGACAACTCTGGGGATGGCTTCCATGCTGTCTAGGAGAGGGGTGCCTCCTTTTTGTCTCCATGGGTGGTATGAGATGCCTGCAGGGACCAGCTTAGGCTCTGACAACCGTGCTGGCATTGCCCCCACCATCACCACACTGCAGTCAGCTGAATGAGCTTTCCTCACAGACCCAGGGACTGTTTTCCATCCAAAAAACCACACAAAACAAAGATTTTTTTTTTTCTTCAAAAATTCACAGCATGAAATGAGGGTTTTAATGAAACTCTGCAACTTTGAAAAAAAACACCCACCTATTTTCTGTTATTACTTGCACACTCTTTTTTTAATGAATGCATTTAGATTTTTGCCATGTTTTGGGTTGTTTTCCTTGTTAGTCCCTGAAATGTTTTATTTGTTTTAGGCAAACATAGTTCAAGGTGCAATTTGAATAAAACCCTGTTTTCTGCCAAAGAACCCACTGCCATGAAAACATTTTGACCAGGGTCTGTTTTGACCAGGTGGGAAAGAAAGGATAGACAGCCTGGGCTCAGTCTGAAAAGCTCTCTAGCCAGAGTCACTCTGACCTCAAAGGGGTTCCCATGCCAACATTGAACAGGGCCAGGAGCTAGCCAGGATCTGCAAAGCTCAGCCTTGAGGTGTTGGCAGGGAAACTGAGTTGCTTTTGCAACCTGCTTGGGTCCCTGGGTCCATGGCAAGGGCATGGTGGTCTTTGAGAAGACAAGACTAGATGAGCCAGTCTGGTCCCCATGCCCTGAATTGCAAGTCCAGGGCTACATTGGAGAAGGATGAATTGATACTTTTCCTGGATAGTCTTCCAGCCTTTGGTGAATTCTGGCTGACAGACAGAACCTCTCCCATATATCTAATCTCAGTCTCCCCTCTGTCAGTATAAAGACATTCCCCTTTTACAGGCCCTTGTCAAAAGCCCCTCTCCACATTTCTTGCTGGCACGTTTAGGCACTGGAAGCTGCTCTAAGGTCTGGAGCCTTCTCTTCTCCAGGCGGAACAAGCCCAGCTCTCTCAGCCTGTCTCCAGAGCAGAGGTGCTCCGGCCCTCAGACCATATCCCAGTTAAAAACCTCTTTAGATTCACCAGAATGATTTTGATCCCCTTCCCTTGTAAGACAAAACCCAGTTTTGTGTTACAGAAGCAGTTTGGGAGAAGGAAAGCCTTCCTCTTTTATCTACACTGACCATTACTGGGAGAATCAGCCTATTCTTTATCAGCATAGAAGACCTCTGAGGTGTGCGATATAATCTAATTTGAGCCTTGAAAAATGCATATTATTTCTGTGTTGCCATTAATAAAAGAGTTGAACCAAAGACCTTCCTCCAGCCACAGCACCCCTATGTGCAGATCTGAGCTAACGAACCTTATAACTAATAACTACCCTCAGGCATGAAGCCAGAGTGCTGCAGGTTTTCAGCTTCAGAAGACGGTCTGAATCCAGGATTATTTGCTTGACTGCATGAGCACTGTGCTGGCTTTTGTTGTGTGCCCCTTCCTCCATGCTGTGCACTAAGCATCATGTTTCTCTGCTTCCTTTCCCAGAGGCGAGGCACGCCAGGAACTGCCCCATTGATTGTGCTTCAGTTTACTACAACGGGCTCCGGCGGACTGGTGTCTACAGCATCATGCCCTCAGTTGGAGGGATGCCTATTGAAGTGCTGTGTGAGATGGACACTGAAGGTACTGCTGGAGGCACCTACAGCATCTTCCAGCAAAGCTTTGCGTGGGATTTGTCAAACCTGAGAGTTGTATCTCAAATTTGAGTTATTCTGAGGCTACCTTGTAGTCAGTGAGAGCAGAAAGGCTCTTCTCCAAGGACAGAGAACTTGTCCTCTCTGCTGGCTATAGAGAGGGTTTGGATGAATAGTTCAAACTAGACAGTATGGCTAGAATTCAGTTGCCTAAATACAGGTGTTTAATGGTCTTTGGGATGTCCTCATGCATCCAAGATATTTGCAATGTACTAACGGACATGACACAGGGTTTAAGGGAAAATAATCCCTTGTGGAGTAGCAGCTGGTCACTGTGGGTATCTGGAGCATCTCTGTGTAGTTGAAGGCTGTGTGTAGGCAACCACCAATTGTAGCTGTGCTGGAGTGAGGAAGGGGGACATAGATTCTCTCCCACATTTCTTTTGGAGTGTAAATGAGGGTGCAGGTGACTTCTCCGATCCTTGCTGTTTAAATATTCATATGGAGAGACTACTGTCATCCCAAGGCACAAACTTACTAACGAAATCAGTGTGCAACACTTGAGTTTTGGAGGAATAATGTCAATCAGCAAGGAAATGGGGCAGTGGATTGTCAGTTCATTGCCCCATGGATCTACTTCAGTCTGGATGGATGTGTCACATCCACACACTCCATTCTGGAGGAAGGGGTTCAGCTCCCTAGATGCAGGCATCTCGCCTGTTGGAAGATCTACAGGTCAATGCAGCCTTGGTCATTAAGAAACAGGCTGTTCCATGTGGCCTCTGTTATGTCATTACTATTATTTGCATGACCATCAACACAATCTTGGACGCTGTAGAGTGACAGGCTGTACAAACAGCAAATAGAAAGATGGTCCCAGTTCCCAGTCTCCCCCCAAGCTTACAGTATTGGAATAAATCAAGAGAGGAGAGAGTGATTTGGACAGATGGGAGAGCAGATGGAGACAGTGAGACAATACTGGGAGAGCTCTTGTGCCTCTGTGGTGCTGCAGGAACAGTACGTAATAATCTCCAAACTCCAGGATCTCTAGTTTGTTCCAGTCCCAAAGCATTTGCCTCCTGAAAAATATCAGCTCCCTCTCATCTAAAACCTCTTTAAAATCTGAGGCAGTCAACAGGGGAACGTCATTATGAACCAACATGGGAGAGGTGTGAGCACTTTTCCATGACCTTTTATCCCTGTGCAGCAACAACATTGTATTTTGCCATTTGGTGGGAGGAGGCATGACAAGAAGACACCTCACTGAGCTGCAGATGGATCTGTAGAGGCGACACCACTAAGGAGTCTGTCCGGGATCCCCTGGATGCTCCCTGGATGCTCCCAGTTTACGTTATCTCTCTCCTGACAGGTGGGGGCTGGACAGTCATCCAGAGGCGTCAGGATGGCTCAGTTGATTTCAACAGGACCTGGAACGAGTACAGGGAGGGCTTTGGGGACCTCAATGGCGAGTTCTGGCTGGGCAATGAGAACATCCACAAGATGACAAGCCAAGGGGACTACTCTCTTCGCATTGACCTGGAGGACTGGAACAGCAAGCACAAGCATGCCTTCTACCAGGTCTTCAGGTAGAAAGTGGGGTGGCCTTCCCTGTTTCTCATAGTTCAACTGGTTCAATGCTAGGAGACCTTCAGGCATGGGAATCCCTCTGAGATCAGAGTGACACTGGCTAGAGAGCATTTCAGACTGGGCCTAGGCTGTCTATCCTTTCTTTCCCACCTGGACTTGACCATCAATTTTTGCTCTGGATTGAAGCCTGGATGTGAGCTAATGAATGTTCAATGGTGTTCAGCCATGGCCAGCATCCACAGCCCCAGGGGAAGGGAGCTGTAGGATCCAGTGGACAGTCCCCAGCTGCTTAGGGATTTATTTTTTCTGCCCAAAATTGTTGATCTCCATGTCAAAACCAGAATTTTGAATCCTTGCTGGGCAGGTCCTCCAGCATCTCCCTGGTTTAGAGTCATGGTTTGATTTTTACCCTCTCCACTCGTGGCTTTTATTTGCTGGGCCTGATGTAGTGTCATGTAGTGTCTATAGCCCTCCCCCTCCACTGGTGTTTTATTTATCCATATACATCAGCCACATCCTTTCTTAATCAGGGGTGACCAGGTCCGCCTAGACTTCTTCCCTGTCTCTACTGGAAATGCTTGTTGGTGACTGTGGAGTAATCCACCACAGGAGGATGTTCAAGGGAGCAGTGCACCTTAGGGACATTTGAAGCCTGAGAGCTTTGAGTAGACACAAAACTGCTGGGGAAAAAAAAAATCACAGAATCATCATAGAATCACAGAATGCTTTGTGTTGGAAGGGACCTTAAAGCTCACCCAGTTCCAAGCCCCTGCCATGGGCAGGGACACCTTCCACTAGGGCAGGTTGCTCCAAGCCCCATCCCGCCTGGTCTTGAACACTGCCAGGGATGGGGCAGCCACAGCTTCTCTGGGCAACCTGTGCCAGTGCCTCAGCACCCTCACAGGGAAGAATTCGAGATAAATTCCCATTTCCTAAGTGTGCATTAGAGCATGTCCAAACAGCAAATGTGTGCTCTGAATGGCCATCCTGATTTTTCCCGTCAGATGTCATGTGCAATCCATTGACCTTCAGTCTTTGTTAACCCAGGGACAGATTACTCATTAGCTCTATTTGTGAAGAGCAGGATGCTTGTTACGTGGAGAGGAGGCAGTGCTGTGTAATTAGAGGAACTGCCTTGCCAAAGCTGCTGCAGTCCTTTATTGTGGTTTTAGAGTCACAGCCTGCCCAGTTCAGCCCTATAACAAGTGCCCTGAGTCATGACAAAATCATGCACATCCCACAGAAGGGAAAAATACACAATCTTGGGCTTTTAGAGGTGATGAATCATAGCAGGGAGGCTGGCCAGAGCAGCAAGATGATTGCTAGGTGTCCATACCAGGAATGCAGTATCCAGGTTGGAAAGGAGACTCAAACACTCCCCATCGAATAGTCCCACCTTTGTTGCTTGCAGAATTGAGGATGAGGCAAACTACTACCGCCTGCATGTGGATGGGTTCAGCGGGACAGTGGAGGATTCCTTTGCCTGGTACCACAACAAGAGGAGCTTCAGCACACCCGATACAGGGAACATCTGCGCTGAGATTTCCCATGGAGGCTGGTGGTACCATCAGTGTTTTTTCTCCAACCTCAATGGGGTGTACTACAAGGTAAGGTGGAGGGGTGAGGGCACAAGGTGATTTTTCTCCAACCAGTGTTTTTTCTCCAGCCTCAATGAGGTGTATAAGGATAGATGGGGGAATGAGGATGCGGATGTTAGCACATGAGATTCAGGGCTGGGAGGAGGCTGCTGGTCCTCACATCACAGCAGTCCTTCCTGGATTGACTGGCCTTGCTCTCCAGCAAGGAAACAAAATGATTGCTGGGCACCAAGGCAGTCCATCTTTTTCTGTGCTGTGAGTCAGGCACAAGTGTTGTGACACCTCTGCACATCGGGGATGGGGCTGCCTGGTGGAAACTTGTGATAAGGGTGACACACAGCCTAAGATGGGTGGATGCCAGCTCCACTGGGACCATTTGAAAATGTTGGGCTTTACGTGCTCTTTTCACCATGGTGTCATTAAGCAATTTGCTCCAGTGTTACAGAACAGTTGGTTTTCTGATGCTCCCTTCTGGATGATGCTTCCGTGCATTTCCCATACCTGACCATCCATCTTTCTCTACCACAGGGCGGCCGATACTCCATTAAAAACCGCAAGGTCCTGGGGCCAGATGGTATTGTGTGGTACTCATGGAAGGACACAGACTACTACTCCCTCAGGAAGGTGGTCATGATGATTCGACCACGCACTTTCCGACCCCACCTCTCCCCATGAAGGAGCCTGGGATGTTCTTAATTTCACTTCATACTGAATGTTGGGAATAGAGAGCTGGAAATAGTTTGCTGTGAGCAAAAACTGATGCTGGAGAACATGGAGGGACCAAGTTACCATGCCTGCTGCTGCCTGTTTGCCTTTGAGAGAACTGAACCAACCGCAGAGGTGTCAAGACCTTCAACAGGCATTTGAGTGGTGAAAGCTCTCCTAAAAACGTGGAGGTGATTGCTGAGAAAGGCTTTGCAAAGACAAGCATGTGGCTTGCCATTTCACTGGGTAGCAGCAGGCCTTGGCAGGCTTGGACATCCGCAGGGCTTGAGGCTAAATCCAGCTGATGGAGTGATGATGGACTGAGGCTGGACCTTAAGCTGAAGGGAGATGTTGACTGCTCTGGCTACCAATCCAATGATATTTTAGAGGGAAGCAAGAACCAGCAATCCTGTATGTGTTTTCCACAGGGGACCAGTTATTACACTGTAAGATGAGAATTTCTGGTCTTGGCAGAGTTTCTTTCTTCACATCACCAAGTAAGTATTTGAAGGTCAGCCACTGCAGGGATGTGCTGAGGTGGCTCCAAGGTGCTGAGATGGCCCTGGGGAAAGCCAGGAGAGCCAGCACACATCATCCAGGGAGAATGTCACAAGCAAATGAGGAGGAAGGTCTGCAGTGGCCCTCACTTCTGGCAAAGATTGTGTTACACACCTGGACATGAGCTAGCTGCAATAATAATAATACTCAAAATGAAAATATTTTAAAATTTTCCATTCTATTTTCACCTTTCTGTCCTTTCTCTGGCAAAGAACTTGGGACGAATTTTCTATCCACCCTAAAAGTGGTCTGCAGGAATGGTCAGACATGATTTTAGGTCTTTTTTTACTGCCTTACTGTGGATAAAGAAAATTTGTTGTTGGTGTCTTTACATTTCCACTTGTAGTTGCAGTGAGAGACCCTGTATTTTTCCTGACTTCGCCTCCTTGCAGGATCAAGAGATGGAGGCTGGGACTTGGCTTCAGTCCTTATTGTGTTTGGTGATGGATATTTAATTAGATTCCCTTTTTCCTGTTTCATGTGCACAGATGAGTTCAAAGAGGGTTCAGCAAAGGGGAAAAGCAGATGTATTAGAGACAAAACACTGTTCCTCTCAAAAATTTGCCCCCCACCTGTTGCTCTGCTCACTCCCTGATGGTTTCTGTGGCTTTTACAGTATTCTGGACTATATTTTGCCTGGAACCTCATTTTTCATGGGAAAATCAAGCAGAGAAGTTACCTTTCGAGCATCCTACAGACCAACATCCCTAAGATAATAAAACAACCTCATTTTCCTTTCCCTCTGCTACATTTGCCTTGGTAGTCTTCCTAGGGAATGTTCCTAAGATGTCTGGTGCCTGACGGTGTTTCGGAATTGCAATGGGCTGGCCTACATGCTGCTGTACCATTATGCACCATGATCATCTGGGCACTACCAGCAGTGGGAGGTGAGCTTTCTTGCCTCGTGGCATGTGCATCTTTAATACAATGCCCTTCCTTCAGGACCTGACCTTCCCTCTTTGAACTGCAGGCATTCAAAAGGCCATGATGTCCCTTGGTTAAACAATACACTACTAAGAGACTAATAAATCACTTGAATAAGCAACAACCTAATTAACTAATGTTAACTAATGTTATCATTTTTAATCTACAACCCGATTTTGCACATTCTTGAACATGATAAAGGTATTGCAAACCTTATGAATAACATGCTAATGCTGCTGTATTACTTTACTATTCTTCCCTCTCCACGTCTGTTCATACCAGGATGCAAACATCTCCCTTTTTACCCTCTTCACTAAGTCTTTTGGACATAGCCCTGATGGAGAGTCCAGCAAGTTGTTCAAAGGCATCCCACGCAGCAGGGCACCCAGGTCAGAGTCACCACCGTCTATAGGCATCCATCTTCCATCCACTGAAAGATTCCATCCTCCTGTGTTTCTTACCTGGTTTCATAACTTATTGCTCCTTTTTTTTCCCTATTTCTACTTTAGCACATCTTTTTCTCAGCCCAGCCTGTCCCTTATTATTTTTTTCTTTATTGGTCCCAATTCTGTTACATCCATACTCAAATTTGTTATATCTGATGTCATTCTTGGCCTTCTATGGCATTACTGATATGATTGCCTGCACACAGGTGGCTTTGCAAGACTCTGTACACCAAAACTCTCCTGAAGTTAGGGGGTTCATATTGGAATGCACTCTCTAAGACAAATTATTCTGCTTCATTCTATGATTCATTCTATGATTCTATCATTCTATGAGTCTATAATCTGCTGGGCACTGGGATTTGGGCAACACACAGCAGTGTGTGGCTAAGCAAGAAACTAAAAACACTCAATCAAATGACCCCATACACTCAATCTTGGACTGGGGGAGGAAAGCGTGTCTGACTCCCCCCAGGATAGGGTTCCCTGCTGTGAGCCTGGTTCCTTCTTCCACTCTTCCCTTTCACACTCAAGCTAATCCCTGCCTTGTTAATTTGGCTGGTCCCATTATAGTGCTGTCTAAAGTGATATGGGTCAGGAAATTAAAATGACAGACCCTCATCGAGTGCAGCCATGAGGCAGACACCCCACCGGGTCCTGTGCACTGACCAGGGGGCCCTGCAGACCCCTGCACACTTGGACATGCCATATTCCTCTGTGGAGTAGCTTGGGCTACTGTCTGCTGCTAAGCTCTGTGTGTGTGCGTATCTTGCTGGGGGAGCAGCTACAGGCCCTTCCGTTGTTTTGGCTCACAGCTATTCAAAACAGAGGAAGGTCCAAGGACAGTTTACATCTGATGTGTTAGGTCAGTGCAAGTATTTCCATCTGAGTGATCACTGGGATCTAGTGTCTTTACTGGAGATGGAGAAGGTTTATGAGGGCTACCAGCCCATGCTCTGCAGCCTCCAGTCCCATGGCTGGGAAAGTCATCTGGACAGAGACTGGTAAAACGCAGGAAAGGGCAAATTGGAGTGATGATCATCAAAAAATCCTTGGTGAGGGGTCCACGGCCAGAGGGCTGCATCTTCAAACCCAGACCATTCTAGGATTCTATGAACACTGATCACATGGTCCCTTTTGATACGGCCCCTTTGCTGTTATGCCTGACCATGATGGGAACCTCTGAGCACGGCTGCTATGTTCACAGGGAGGTCTGAGTCCTCTCCTGGGCTTTGTCTTAATGTTGGCACTGAATTCCACACCCATGGGACCACCAGCTCCTTGGTTGGACACCCATCTTCCATGGCTTCCCAGGGCCAGGGGGTACCTCCTGAGCCCCGATTGGAGAGGATGAGGTCAGGAAGGACCTCCTTGGACCAGGAGGAATGGACACTTTTCCCCTCTGGAGTGCTAGTCCTAAAGGTGCTGCTTCCTCCTTAAGGCTGGAGAAGAAGAAATCCCTTGGCTCTTCTCCTGGCCTTGAGGACCTGATGTTTTCCTGTTGCCTGCTCCATGGATAGACTGATGGCTCATCTGGTCTCAGTATAGACCTCGGCATGTGTCCAGCTACCTCTGTGCTTCCTTGCCATGCCAGCCAGTTCCCAGCACATGGCTGAAAGCAGCTCCAGCTCCCTGCTCCAGGTCTGGGGTGGCAGAGCATCACCACTGTGTGCCTCAGGGGTGCATGGGTCCAAGGGGCATGGCTTGGTGCAAGGGGCTAATAGTGCTGGAGGGCTAAAGGATGCAGATACAGCAGTTCCACCATGCTGGGGTTGTTTGAGCCATGGGGGTAAACCAGACCCATCCCCTTGGTACAAATGCTGCCTCCCACCCTCATTTCCCCCAGCCCTGCTCCGTTTCCCCTTTCCAGTGTAAGTGACACTGGGATGTCCCCTCTAAAAAAAAACCACACAGAAGACACTGCACAGATCATGAGAAAACAAAAGAAATGCCAAGGCAGTTTATTTACAACTTGTATACAAAAAAGGACAGCTCGTGCCACAGCTAGAACAGCACCCCCGTCTCCTTCACCCACCGCCCTCTCCCATGTTCCCCTCCCTGGGCTGGTCTCCCCCGGGGCTCCAGGGTCTGGGTGAGCATCTTGCTGCACGGATAAAGAGACACGGTTCCCTCCAGACCTGAATCAGAGCTCGGGAAGCCTTATCTGGCCATAGCGGAGACCAAACCCTCTGCTAGCATCAGGGTTGGAGGCTGGTGAGGTGCCAGGGCACCGCGGCACTTGGA
>NW_009922646.1:25888-26495 GCF_000696875.1 Nestor notabilis
CGGTGTCTCGGGCCACTGTTAAAATCCGATGGCTTTCCAGCTGCTCTAAGGGATTTCATCAGCAGGGGGATTTCATCTAAGAGTTCCCACAAAGATGATTCTCAGGAGGTTTTTACCAAAAAAAAAAAATAAAAAAAAAAATAAAAGCAGCTCTTTGGGAAGGCATGGGCTTTTCCCTTGAAAAGGATATCAGCATCTCCTACAGTGGATAAAGCCTTTGGAGCCAGTGAGCCTCACTCTCAGGCCACCTCCAAGGCAGGGGATTTCTTCCCCCCCTTCCCCAAAATGGTTCTGTAAGGTCTGTGGTCAAATAATGCCCACTCTGGGCAAGAGACCCTGAGTCCAGGTGGGAAAAAGGGAGGGAGGAACACCGAAAGATGCCACTGCCCATTGATGGGTTGGGATGGAGGAGAAGAGCGAAGTCGGAGGGATGCCCGCCTGTCCGCCCTGCCTGCCCAGCACCAAATTAAAGTCACACACAATGCACATTTCCCCCCCCCTTTCCCTCCCCACCCACTCCATCCCCCTCCAGCTTTTCCCTGGGGGGGTTCACCTCCTCCGCTTCACCAGCTCTTGGCTGTCTCTCCGGACCTGGTTGATGGGCGGC
>NW_009922647.1:0-2330 GCF_000696875.1 Nestor notabilis
GCTTTGTTGGGGAAGCCCCGGGAGCGCGCCCCGGCGTGCCCGAGCCGCGCAGCCCCCGCTGCATTATTCATGTCCCCGAGCGTCGCGGCTCTTGAGGTTACCGTAGGCATGTGGCAGTCGGGGCGGGCAGCTGACTGTGGCGGGGTGGAAGAATAATAAGGAATTACTTCATAAACAAGTGCTGTGAAGCATCTGTTGCTGTCTATTGTTTTCAACAAATGCACATTTTTAGAGTCCTTAAATACTGACCGACGTAATGGGCACAGCGGCCCTGAATGAGCCTTTGTGCATTGTTTTTTTCTTTGAATGGATTAATGTTTTCTACAAGTCGTGGGCATTTGTAATTAACCTCGCTGCTTAAAGCCTAACACAGATAAGGGGCTTTAGTTTCAACTTTGTGGAATTCACTTTTGCCAGTTTTCTTAATTTGAACGTGAAAAAAAATAACTCTTTGGACTCTGTGCCAACACAGCTAATCACATCAGTTGTAAGGTGCTATTAAGCCTTTCCAGTCTATGTAACACCCTAGACAAGTATTTCATGTTCCTCTTTCTGGTACAGGCTTTTAAAAAGATTCATTTATTTTTATTTTTTTTTGACTGAGTTATGGGAGTGGCAGTCCCGAGTTTTAATTAATTCTGTCTTTGTGACTGGTTTGTGTCAGGCCTCAGACATGTCCCCGCATCTTACTCTGATTTGTTGTCATCAGAGATGCTTGTCATCATGTTTATGTCACAGAAATGTTTTGAGGATGCATGTGCCTGTGCAGCACCTCACATACCCAGGGGATCACAGTAATACCTTTGTTGCTGTCAGTTCTTATACAGAGCGTTGGCATAGTGCTGCTGGGCAATGCGTGTTGTGAGGGAAGACATGGAGTTGGTGTACAATAACATTATGGCTGCTGTGATGAGGTAGTTTTCTTGATCGTTGAAGATAAGAGATGAGTAGTAACTGTTTACTGGATTATCCAAGTTACTGCTTTTGATCTGTTGATTTAGGATAAGAGGGGCTGTGAGAAAAATAAACTACGAGTCAGTGCAATGTTCCCAGGTAGGCAGCCTCCCAGCAAATGGCAATTGCAAGGCATTGGCATATTTCCAAGCTTTGTGCCAAAGTGACACAGCTGTTCTATCAGGTTGGGAGACTAGAGAGCAAAAGTACAACAAACGGCTTCAGAAAACACATGGTAAATGACATAGTGTGACATGTCAGGAGCTGTCCAGAGAGTTTTCCTTGAATGCTGACTGAAAGAAAGTCAGCAAAAAAGTGTTAGGAGAGATGACGAAAAGAGTTCTGGTCTGTTTATGCCATTGCAGAAGAGAGAATTGCAGGGCTTGATGAATTGCCAGAAAAAAAGTTGGTTCACAGAAAATTAGGTAAGGCCATAGAGAGTGAGAATATGGATCCATTCACAAGATGCAAAATTAGAGGGGTAGTAAGTGCAGAAGTTATGATATTAGAAGGCAGTTCCTCGTAAAGAAAGTTACTTTAGCCATTGCCAGGAGAAGTATATGGCCTTTCTTCAACATTCTTGCTCTGCTTTTTGAGAAGGGATACTTCTCTAGGCAGAGGTGAAGAGGGACGTTAAGGTATTACTTTTTTCTGTTGGATGTGTTGAATACATCAAAGCTGTCCTGTTGCTTTGTATTGCATTAGGAGTCTGTGGGAGTAGAGGAAAGGGAGGATTTTCAAGTCTGTAAATGTAAACAAAGCTTTATACAAACTTCTGGAGAAAGTCCTGGTTGTTGAAAGATACTGATCCATTAAAGCAGCACTCCATGTATCTTGCATGCTCAGTGAGTTTACTCCAGAGCTGAAGGGGCCTAGGTAACCTTTTTCTTTTCAACATTGAAAGGCTGCATCTGCGGGCTAACTTTACCAGGAGGCTAATTCTTAACTGTGCTTTGAGTTTAAAAACTTCTTTTTCTTTCCGTTTTAGATGTTAGTTGAACACTCTGTGAAATGAAACCTTCAAGTCATGTAGTACAAGGAAAAACAAATATTACATTTGCCTCAAAAGGGAGTTAATAATCTTTACACTAGAACATTTTGATTTAAGAACACTAGCTGGTGTATATGGAGGCTGCAGGTTTATAAGTTACCTTTATTTTATGGAACTAGTTCTAAGAGACTTAACAACATCATTTGGAAGGTAGGAGACCTGGTTTTGAAATGGGATGTACTCAGAATTTCAGTTATGTCATGATTTTTGGCTGAATTTTTAGAGAGAGGTTTATTTCACTTTGAAACAGCAGAGTACCTTCATCAGTTGCGCTTCTCAATTTCCATTTTTGCTGGTATATCAAACGTACATGGGAAGAATGGCA
>NW_009922647.1:2361-5725 GCF_000696875.1 Nestor notabilis
CTCCTTAAAATATTAAGTGTTATTTTAAGCAGTGCAGTTGTGGGTACTTTGAAGCTAAAACTTGAAGTTAAGGTTACTAAACTTAATAAATATTAACTGTATGTAAATTGTATAGCACAGCTATAGCATACCATTTTATTAACTGGTAAAACTGCAAGTATGGCATGAATATTCTTTGGCTGGTCTTTGTTGCTTTTTGTTTAACTACTGTGTTGGCAACTGCCAAGTTTTCATTTGTGCTTCTGAAGTTCTCAGGAACTCCAGTTTAGAAGAAACTCTTCGCTCTTCAAAATATATTTAACTATAAATATATTTGGTGCATAACAATTTTACTGGTTGTTTTGCATTTATTTTTCAAAGAGACAGCAAGCCTATCTCAAGTATTTCAGGGAAGGGAGTATTGGGGGAAATGGTGGGTTTAAGAAGGTAAAGATACAGTACTCAAATAGTATGTAAAACTCTGCATGTGATATCTAGCAGTGATCAAATCTCAGTTATTGCATGTTAGCTATAGGATTCAGCTCTTCGTTTTTCTTATTGTCCCTTTTTTGTGAGCTAGATGGCTTGTTCAGGTTCCCCCTGCCCTTGGTTTGCTTGCATCCCAGACGACCTCTCTGTCAATCTGTAAAAGATGTATGCAGAAGTAAAGTCTGTGGCGAATGAACATTGATACTGGACTGCAGTGAGTGTGTCATTAGGGAGCTGTTAGTATAGAAGAAGATTGCCCTGCAGGCATTCACAGGCTGCTCTGGAGCAGAAAGGCATTCTTGTAGAAAGCTGAGACCAGTTAGTCAGGTACAGTGGCCTGTAAGTTGCCTATTGCTGCCTCCCCAAAGATCTGAAACTTTTAGGTATCACAAAAAAATGGAATGGTATAAGACTTTGAAAAGAAAAATAATATTAATTTTAAATAAGCTCCTGAAAATGAGTGAGTTATATTGCTGTGGCTGAGGGTCTGTGATCCCTGTCATCTCTATGTAGAAAAATAGAGACTGAAGCTCTCACTAGAGCTTAGGAGGCACACTGCTGAAGAGATGGCTTCTGAGAAAAGCTGTCAGATGAGGGTCCCGCTTTTGAGGGCTGGTTCTGTGCCAGCTGGGTGTCCGGCTCAAGCCTTCTTCCTCCTATCCCATCCTCACCTGACCTCAGCCCCATGGCTGTGTATGAATGTCTCCTTTGAAACCAGCTGCTGCATAAACTATTTGACAGAATTTTGGCATGAAGCATTTTATTCACCATCGTTTTGCGAAGAAAGCTTTGTCATCTTTCAACAATTGCTTTATTTGTTGGCTTCTGTGTCATAACTGGCAACATGGATAATACTGATCTAAAAATCCTAAGTGCTTTTGAGCTGAAATCTCAGCTCTTCGTTTCAAGAGAATTCTTGATGTGCCGGATAGTTTTTTTGTTTGTTTGTGTTGTGGAGCCTGATGATGTTTTGGTAGTTTGGTCCAGAGTCCAGATTACTGCGTATGCTGTGAAGGTCTCAAGGGCTGGAGTGTTATGGCAGTAGGAACTCTGCAAAGTCGCAAGCCTACTAATCCTGGTTTGGAAGAGGCATCTTTGGGAATTGAAATGCCAAAGCGATGAGCCTTTATGTCTAGTAGGTCACAAACTGGTTTCAGAATGAGGGAAGTGACAGGGCTGTCATTCCCAATCTCAGCTGACTGGGTTGTTTTTCTCTTACTTGCAATGCTGTTTCACATGAGTGTTAAGATTCCATATAAGTAATTAATTATTTCAAAGATAAAAATTTAGTAAAACTGATAAGATTTCATCCACTAAATATAAATTTATTGGAAATATGTAAGTAGCAGACGTGAACTCTGACTCCAGTAATAATAGGGGAGATGCACAATATTTTGTCTGGCAGTGATTTTGGGTTTCTTTCGGCCAAATATTTTCCGTTTTGTTTTTAGTGTTAGCTGGTGCCAGTAATAGGGATAGGGTGTTATTTTTCTATTCAGTGCTTATTTCAATTTTTGCACAATTTTAAGATCTGTGAACTTGATTTTTATATTCCTATAACAGTTGCAATGCTTCTGTGTTAATATACTGTTTTGAAATTGCATTAAGTTTTGAGTATGAAAGCACATAGATACAGGCTGTTTTCTGCATTATATTTAAAATGGAAACAGTGGCCCATGAACTTAAGTTGTTCAATTTTTGCTTTTTTTCCCTTACAGTATGGCAGGCCTCTATGATCTGAAAAAGAAACAAATTCAGCACAGTTGCCTCTAAATTTATCAGGTGTCTTTCTTTTTTTAAATAAATGATAGAATTTCATTTATTTACATATTTATTTTAGCCTAGTCAAAGATACTACAGCAAATACTTAAATAAAAAATAGCCTGGCTGTTACTTTTTTCCTGTAATTTTTTTTTTTCCTTCTTGCCAGTGTACTGTGATAATTTATCAGGCCCATGAGATCTGTGGGGCTGACAGGCTTCATTTCTGTTGAGTTCTGCAGGAGGGTTCTTACTTTTAGCTGACAGCTTTGTTTTATTGCATGCAAACAATTAATTCTGTAAACTCATTTAAATTACATGTCTACCAGTTGTGATTTGATGACAGTTCAGCTTCGATTTTAAAAATTACCTTAAGGTTTTAATATCTGTTTTCAAATGAGTAATTTAGAGTTGGTTGGTAGGAGTTTAACAAAATATTTGGGTAAAACCCAAAGCAGTAAGTTGGGACATATTTATGGAAGAATTTGCAGTGCCAGAATGAATGAGGGTCTGACAGTCATTTTGGAAAGTGATTGATGTAGTCTCTCTTAGAGACCTCAGATGGTAATCACTTGATAACACAGATCTCAGCCTTGTGCCATATGTTGGCATTTGTCTTCTGGAGACTGGACTTACTTAACGGTCATCTTACCATGGTCCTTCTTTTCAATGCTAATGTAACTGTAGGCACATAAGAATAGTTGTGCTACTTTCTATTCCTTTTAGTACTGTTCGCTTGGAACACTTATAAAATGGTGGATGAGAATCTAATTTAGCTTTTGCATCGTTAATTAACTGAGTCTAACTCTAGGGCTTCAATTTGCCTTCACTTTTGCAAACAACGAGCCTCTGCTGTGAAAAAGGTGAACACAGGGATTACTCCAGCTTGGAAGCCTGCTTACTGTTAGCAGTTATTAGAGCCAAGCTTGGTTTACTTTTTACTTTCCTTCCAATTTTTTCTGAGGAGTACTTTAGGGAAAGGGAGGAGAAGAGGGAGCTAAACTGGAAATGTGCTGTTGCGTTTTATCAAAAGCCAGTGCTGTAAGCACCTAAAAGCCTATTTCTTTTTCCCCTCAGAAGCTTTTGTGGTTAAAAAAGAAAAAAAGAAAAGGAGAGGAATTGCAGAAAAGTGTGTA
>NW_009922648.1:0-205 GCF_000696875.1 Nestor notabilis
GCCGCAGCCCCACCTCCTGCAGCGCCCGCGACGCGCCCGGCATCTGCACCCATGGGCGCCCGGTGACTCCCATTGGCACCCATTGACTGCCAGTGGTACCCATTGGCACCCATTGATCACCACTGACACCCATTGACCCCAGTGACACCCATTGGCACCCACTGATCACCAGTGACACCCATTGACCCCTGCTACCTCCTTTGCC
>NW_009922648.1:539-825 GCF_000696875.1 Nestor notabilis
AACTCACTGACACCCATTGGCACCCACTGATCACCAGTGACACCCATTGACACCCATTAACCCCCACTGACCCCACGGTGCCCCCCATAGCACCCATGGGTGCTGCCTCACGTTGCTGATGAAGATCTCGCTCTGCCCCGACTCCAGGATCTGCTCCAGCTCCTCCTCCGTGACCGGGGCGCTGCCGGCTGCATCCCAGGGATCCCGGTGTATCCCAGTGTATCCCGGTGCTCCCAGTGCATCCCAATCCCATCCCAATCCCATCCAATTCCATCCAATCCCATCC
>NW_009922649.1:0-253 GCF_000696875.1 Nestor notabilis
GGTGGGTTGGCAGCACCTCGGGCACTTCAGCCTTCATCCAGCCCTGGTGTTCTGACACCTTCCCCTTGCTGCAGCATGTCCTGCTCCTTCGGGGAGAGCTACCGTGTGGGCAGCTCCTCACGGGACCTGCCCGTCAAAGTCTTCTGTGCCTGGGACTTCAAAGTGGTCCAGAGGCGCTCAGTGAAGCTGCAGTGTGAGAACATCTGCACCCAGCTGAAGGTGAGCACTGGGGTCGGTCCCGCACGCTCTGGGT
>NW_009922650.1:0-21832 GCF_000696875.1 Nestor notabilis
TAGATGGGCTCGTGATCAAGGGGTGGACTTAGGACACTTAGGACAAAGGCAGAAAGGAACCTGCAGTCTGTCTGAGGGCAAATTTGCATGTAGGTTTCAGAATGTGACTTGAATCTGTTTGCAATCTGGAAGATGGTGCTAATTGTTACTGTCCAACACATTAATCAGTGATTAATATGTTCCTTATGCATTGTTATAACAGGACTGAATCCTACAGAGGCAAGGCTAACGAAGTTCTTCAAAACAGAGTAAGTGACTCACCAGAAGACTTGACTGGGGAGAAAACTGACAGAATGGTAAATAGAAGCAGACTGATTTGGGTATGAAAAAAAAGAAAGAAGGTGATGGTTGGACAGACAAGAAACTGACATAGAAAATTTTGGGACCAGGTGATCTGTTGACTGGGAAGGACAGTGACAAGAAGGAGATGTCTCAGTTGGGAGTGGTTTGCATGGCATTGGCACACCAGATATGCAATTTCAGTGAGGGAGTTATCTCTTCAGTTGTAAAAACTCAGGCTATGACAAACCTTAGATGGAGAAATCCTAAAAGATGTAACAAAATCAAGATGACATGGTAAGATGACGTGATAAAAATGTGGGAAGTGGGATGTATAATAGACATCTAGCATAAATAGACCAAGAGTTGCATGCATATGGCAGCATTTGGCTTCGAGGAAAAGTTTGACTACATGGAATAGTTACGTACCATGTCTTTCCACCACAAAAAATGAATGATATACTTTTCATGAGAGATAGGCGGTCAAAATGTTCCTCCCAAAAAACTTCTCAAGGCTTCTCTGTGCTCTTCCAAGTCCAGTACAGCCACACAATTGACCCTGATCTCAGATCCGTAATCACATTTTGACAGTCTCCATTATTCTGATAGAACAGCAGCATTGTTCACTGTTACTCACATGAGACAGTAGTTAGCAAGGATGGTTAAAGGAACCTGCATAATAAGGAATATGGTTGCAACAGAAGAGGAGTAAACGAGGTAATAAGTTGGAGACAACCTATTTCTAAAAGCTATGGTGTGTCCTTCAACCCAAGTCCGTTTGTTCAGGCAACACAATTTTAATATTACTGAAAAACTATACTAGATTCTTTCTTTATAACCTTATTCTGAAGGCAAGATAAGCTTTCATATCCCTATGCAGGTACCTAAAACTTATTAAATTCCCTTGAATGCTCTGAACATCTGTGTTTCAATCCAAAACACCACCTGTTGGTCTTGGAGCTTCAATCAAGTCAATAAGGGAAAGACTTTTGTATTTTTTTTTCAGTTGGGCAAGAAGTCTCAGAGGAGAAAGGGCAAGACTGGAAAGCATACTGGCATCAAGAAAAAGCATGTGCTTTTCACCTTTCATTTTTCCTGCAGGTGCTAAATTTTTTAAAAGTGATTCCAGCTTTCAATAATGTTTTACTGTACAGAAGCATGGAGTGCTATCCTAGTTTAACTGCCCTGAGGCTTGCTCTGTGACATTTGTTTGGTGGAATTAAATAAATCCCAATCTGCCAGGAACAAACAACAGACAATTTAACATGCAGGCATAGACCAATATGTGAAAAAATATTTTCTTTAGGAAAGAATCCACAGTAATGAAAGTGCTTCTGCTTTCAAAGACCAAGGGAGGTTAAAAAGACATCTGTACAATGAGTCAAAACCTTTGAACAAACACCAGTAAGCTATTTCCACAACAAGAATTCCACAGTGTGAGCCATATATATATCGCTATATTTAATATTTCAAGAAAATTTTTAAAATCTCTGTTTAATCTCCCACCTGTTTTTTATCACAGCACTTGTTCTTCTAAAGATGAGTGGGTTTCATGCTTGATACCTGCTCTCACTTGATACTTGATCTCAAAAACTACCTATGGGTAATCAATACTTTTTTACTTGGAGCACTTCGTATATATTCAGCATGGGGAAAAAAGTTGTTTCCTTTTTAACAGTCCTGATGCATCACACTGTTTTGAAACAATATTGTGAGATGAAGTAAACGTGTCATGTGATGCAAAATAATATAATTCAAGATGAGCTACCATGGAAGCTTTTCTTGCAGAACTATAATACAAATTTGTTTTCAAATAGCAAATTCTTTCCTCCTATTGACAGATAGCCTTGCAATTCAGGTATTCCTCAGCAGATCAATTAAATAGGGCTAACATCGCTCATCATTAGCCTTCTTCTGTGCTGATTTTCCATTGCCAGCTCATAAATGCTGTCATTAGAAGAACCTTTTAAAAGAGGTTACATTTCTGAAAGTAGTTAATGTGCATTTCTGGGTGGATCATTACTGCTGTTGTATTATTATCCAGGATAAAAAAATCATACATCAGGTGTACCTGACATCAAGCTGTTTAACTAAGATTACTCCTGTTGGAGATACACTGTGCATATATTATGTACCATGTAATACAACCCACGAAGCAATAATGTATAACTGAAACAGTGTATAACTTTTTATATCTTTAATGATTTTTCAATTTCAGTACTCAGATCTGTTTCCAATGAAATTAATCGCAGAATTATGCTTTTTAAAAAACTCTTGAAATAATGTTGGTTTTTGTTTTTTTGGTTTGTTTTTTTTTTTTTTTTCATGAATGGAAACAAAACTCATTTTCTTCTCTTTTTCCCCCCAACTTTATTATTTCCAGTTAGTAGACTGAAATGACTGTTTCTATCTCCTGGGTCTAATAAAGCAATTTGGCTCTTTAATGGGCCTTGTTAGGGTTGAAGACCAATGTCTTTCTGGTACAATTTTTTGCATTATTGGTGCACTACCTGCTGAGTCATCAGCATGGAAACCAGAGGTTAATTTCACTTCTACTAAATGAAGCAGATAATCAGCCATCAGAGGTTGGCTACTGTGCTGTAAATAAGTCTTGACAAGCTGAGGGAGAGCACTGTGGATCACTCAGCCCTCTTCACACCATCTGTCCACAAATTAAGACAAAAAAAGGATATTAATTTGTTATATTTCAAAAGCTGTACTGACAAACCCACATGGACATTTTTAAATGGTGATGAATAACTGAAACATTCTACTAATGTTCCATTGAGTCATGGCTTATAGTTTTTTAAACTTCTTTTCCAACAATGAACATGTGAAAAATGTTTTGAGCAGATGAACAGCTAATGACTATCAAAGCAGATCCATTCCAAAGTATTATGCTACAGAGCATTTTCTACTTAGGCTGGAAGTGCTATGGCACAAGAACCTGATGGCACAAGAATCTGTTGGGTTTCCCAGAGATGTTATATGGAGTATAAACTTTCGGCTAATGGGGAAGATGTTACATGGTTTCAGGAGCCAGAAACACTTATGGGAAAAAAAAAAATGAGCTCACCAAAGTAATGTATGAAGTAATGTATGGTGGAAAATAATTCCTGGGAATTGCTGAGGTGAGAGCATCCCTTATCTATTTCATTAAATCCATGCAACATGAAGGCAGAGCACTGGTTCAATTGATCTTATGCTAAATCACACAATGCAAGTGCAAGAGAATTAGTTTTACAGATGCATTTTAATTATTCATGCATATGTCTATTCATGCACGATAGTTCAAAGGGTTCGAAGGCCAAGTATGTATTAATGAATGAAGTATAAAAATATTACAGTTATTCTAATCTCCAAACTAAGCACTATGAAACAGGAAATCCAGAGCTGCAGCTGAATTGAAAATAAATGAAGGCACAAAGCAATTTTAATTTTTCTCTGGAACAGTGCCACACAATAACTACAAGACTATGAAATAACTACATGGCTATGATTAATGAGTAATAATGTTTCCATAGCCAGATTAAGCTAAACAGCTTTTTAAAGACAGTGTTTTTAATTTTTTCTTGTTCACTACTAGACAAAGATAAAATTGGACATCTAAATAGAATTTAACAAGAAACATTCTTGTATAATGCTTTTGTAAAATGGCTTTGAGGTTTCAGATAACAGGTCCATAATAATCCAGTATAATGGGAGCTTGGATATCTAATTTACCTGCTGACACCTGAATTTAGATGTCATAATCTACAGATGAATCCCACCCTTATACAGATCTCTTATAATGTAGTATAATGTAGCCCTTCAGTGATGTGTATCTCTATAGGGACCAAAGGTAACACGCTTTAAATTAAGGAGCTAATTTTTCATCTGCTAAACTTAGATGAGATAGAAACCACCTACCGTTCAGAAAAGTATTTTCCAAGCGTTTTTAATTAATGGTGATCAGATTCTCATTACAACCGGAGATTGTAATTCAGCCTGTTGCTGAATTGCGTCCTCAGTAAAAAAAACATATAGCAAGTAAATTAAGTTGTTACACTAGAGTTTTGGACAAGTTTATTATTCTATAAGAAACTTTCATATTGTTAATTTAAATTGTATATTAAATTGTATTCTTAAAATCCTCCATTAACTATGTGCAGTGGTAAAGTGTAAGAGGTAAACACAGTTGAAACCTGATGCATTATGAGATGAAAAATCAAATAATTATTAATTAAATGACTCAGTTTTGGTAAATTAATCCACATCATCGTTTCACAGTAAATAATCAGATTTGAAATTATTAAAATTGTTTATAAAAAACACTTGTTAAAATTTTAAAAATACTTGCAACTAGAAATAATACATAATGTATAAAACTATATGCCTCCAGCTACATCTGATTTCTAATGAAGTGGAAATGGGTGGCCATACACGAGCTAACTTACCCTACGTTTGGCAACTGCCAGGTTTCTGTGCTTTGCTCTAAGCATTTGATCCTGATGACTTCTTGGACCTTGGTGTCTGTACTCATTTGGCAAAGTGATGAGAACAGTGGGTTTAGATTTTGATTCAGGCGCAAAGGTTAGAGAGAACAGTATAGATGGCCTTTGCTAGTTGTGACC
This sequence comes from Nestor notabilis, assembly GCF_000696875.1. Taxonomy (NCBI): domain Eukaryota; kingdom Metazoa; phylum Chordata; class Aves; order Psittaciformes; family Psittacidae; genus Nestor; species Nestor notabilis. The sequence continues at coordinate 4,893 of NW_009922650.1, forward strand.
TATGGTGTTACGTTTCCTGTCTGAAACGTAGAAAGTGAGCTAGGTTCCTCCTAAATTGCTGCAAACTGAAAAAAAGGGAAATAAAATTTAGTCTTCAATACCTAGGGAAATTTTTCTAGTAAATTTCTCCTTAATTTTATAGCATTGGTATTAGAAGTATAGTACCCTACTTAGCCTCTCCAAAAAAGTTTAGTTCCATTATTCATTAAACTGTATTTTCCTGTAGTGTTTTCTAAATTGAGACTAAAAAGTAATATACAAGTTCTAGGCAATTCTTCCTTAAAGCTAGTCAGTGCTCCATTTTTATGATGAACTGATATTTGAGAAGTACTTCACTGTTAGACAGCTGTGCCTTTTTCTGTAAAAATTCTTTGGGACCTGCAAGACAAAGTAGTTTGTTTAAGTTTTACAGCTGTGTGGGCATAGTCTATAAATTGAAGCTTCTTTAGAATCCCCAGTATAGGCTCGAGAGAGAGCTTTATAATGAATTTTGTTCTTTATTCTTATACTCCTAGTTTTACTTAATTTTACTTTTAAATATGCTCATACTACACAGAAATGACCTCCCTCCATGGAGTACAGTAGAAACAGAGTACATAAGCATGTAAGGCATTTCCAAATTTTTCTTCGCTTTTTTTTTTTCTATCTTCCCTTTTTGGTTCATTCTTACTTGGATCATCAAGATGAAACAGAAGAAGTTTAAAAGAAATTAAAACTTAATTTGCATGCAAGCAATGGGCTCATTACTGTGGGCACATATCAGCCTCTTTTGCTTTGAGAAGTCTCTGTTATGACTTTGAGGAGTGTGCAGGATTGGTTTGCCATTATTCTAAGCAAAGCTTACCTGCTGTCAATATTCTGTTGTAACTGTGAACTGGTCGTTACCTGTATTAAAGATGAGATAACAAGTGGAATCCCAGAAGATGCAGAAGGGCCACAAGAGAGCACAGGATGGCATTTGGGAGGCTCATTGCACTTTTTTTGGTTCACATAGCAACAAGCATCTACAACCTCTGATGGCAGACCAATAGGGAGTTATGGGAACCTCAGCTGTCAGATCTGGCAGTCATTCAAGTACTGCAGACAGAAGGGCTTTGAACAAGTCCTTTCAATTGGTCATTTTTATTCAATGCTGTCTTAAATGATTTCTTCCTTTAATCTGCTTACTCTGTGATATGCATACTACCTCTCTAATCAACAGTGATTTCATTCATCAAATAACTTTCAACAATCATCCTCTTGCACTAATTACGTTTCCAATTACTATATTTCCTTGATTTGTCCTGTTTCTATTAATGAGCCAGTGGCATGACTTTCATTTTTCTTTGAGATCTATTTGAAATGTTTAATTCCATTTGCTAGCTTTCCCTCTTTCTTAATAAAAAAAAAAAAAAAGAAGAAAAAATCCCTTATCCATATATATTAACTGAATAGCAATATTTTAAATACATTAATGCCAGAAACACCTTTGGAACCACTACAAACCATTGGCAAACTGAAGACTTACCCTCAGTAACTTCATAACTACAGGGATGCACAAACTATTGGGTCCTGAATCTTGCAGTGTTCTGAGCACACCCTGTCAACTGAGAAAGGGAGTCAGTTCTTGATCAGTGGTTTGCAGATCTCCATGCAGAGAAATCCAATGGAAATCTGTGCCTCAAATGGCTTTTCCATTTGGCACAACAGAAACATGTTATTTACACTAAAAAAAAATTAAAATTCTTCTTTAGTCCCATTCCTATCACACCTAGTTGGAAATTTTTCCCCATTGTAGTCTTGGAAAAAGCTTATACTGCTAGAATTCAAATGGTTTAAGGCCCTTTTCTGGCCACCTTTTATTTCAGATTTCAGATGTTAGGGGGTTAAGTTCTTGAGTCTTATCTGCTATGAAAATTACCTGTTGCAACAAAACTGTTGGCAATGGATAAAACTACATAAATGTCATAACCAGTTCAAATGCATATATAGACAAGGACAAATCATGTTTTTTGCTGCTTCAGAAACTGTGTAATTCTAACTCAGAATCAATTCCTGCACTCTTCATCATGTGGACATATGTCAGTAATGTTCAGTGCCATACAAAAGCAGTGCAGAGAAAAAAAATATTCTACTAGTTACAGAATTGTGAAGCTTCAGAAGGCAATGCCAAATGGTTTTACATTTAAGATCTTTATAAGTGACCAGCTTAAAGCATCTTTGCTTAATAGTCTTGGAAGAGAAAGACTTTTTTCCATGTTGGCATTAGTTATTTACAAACACATTTAAAAAGCAAAACTATTTCCTCTCGTCAAAAATATGTAGGAACATATCCTAAAATTTCTCACAGCCCTATTGTAAAAGGGCTTTTAAAATGAGTTGATGTGTGTGGAAACACATGTAATTATTCAACATCTGGTTTAGGACTGGGGATACCATTCTTTCCGAGCCAGAGGGAAAGCATTCATTTTTCTTCTGAAATGTCATTTAGGCCAGCATCACAATGGCATGTTTGGATTTATATGCAATAATGGCCATAGTTAATTAAACACTACTTATTATGTTTTGTACTTACTATTTCATGTTTGTCACAGGAGGAGAAGGGGACAGGATTCAATTTGAGATTAAGACAGCTAACTCTAGATGTCTGTGTTGTGTAAACTCCCTTTCTAGTCAACAGTCAATAGTCAGTGGAGCCTAGAGATTTATTTATCTGGCTAATCAGTAGAAGTCAACTTTTGCATTGAGTTTGATCAGAGTATTTAAACTCTGTTAACTGTATTGACTAGATCTCTAGCAACTGCTATGGCAGTTGAAAACACTTAGCTCTCCTATAGACATGCAAATTTAGGAATCTTATTTAGTCACCTTTCCATCACCAGTTTCTGTGCAAATTTTTATTTCTACAGTGCTTTCTTACGTTGACATCCTTCTTCAGACCACTTTTAAAGATGATGAGTGTTATCCTTCATTCAGGAATAGGAAAGGTCCTATAGAGAGATTGAGTAATCTGCTTAAATTCTTTATCTAAAAAAGTCTACTAGGAGTTTTGCATAAGATTTGATGTTCAGAGGGTAAAATAATCTTATTTGCTATCTATTCATGGTGTTTGTGGTCTAATGACTTACAGGCACTTATACATTGGCAGTTTCTGAAAGCAGTGGAGACAAATGAGGAAACTCTCAAATTACTCAAAACACATCAGCCTTTTCTGTTTAGTGTATGAACTCTGGCTTTGTAACACCTGGTTTGTAGCCTTATGTCTTCCACCACTGTGTTTTCATGTGTCTGCTTTATAGCGTATTTATGTAAAATATTCCCTGTAGTGCCATCCTTGGGATTATTTGGGCCATTAGCCTTGTTGCTCACGAGATTTACATCAGACTTTCCAGTTTAAATTCAGAGAGCATTTAAATGTGTTTAATTCACCCCCATTTTGATTCTCATGTTTAATCAATATTTAAATGCTGCACAAATGATGATGAGACATGCATAAAATCTTATTTGTGAAGTCCACAGCTGATGGCATAAATTAACTTCAAAGTTACTTGGGGTGGGGCATGGAAGGAACACAGAAGAATCAGAGAATTAGAGGGGAAAATTTAAAAAAAGGGAAAAAGACAGAGATATAAAATGGGAAAATCTCTCCCTGGTGGTCAGCTGTGAAATGAAGAAGAATATGCTCCTCTCTCACATATCTTCTCCAGTGCAAAGGTGAAGCAGGTGGTGATAACCATGATAACTTTTTTTCAGTCATGCTTTTCGCCTGATACTGTGTGGTTTTCCTCAGGACATGTCCAAACATGTTGGGCTTTTTCCTATTCATGATGTTTTTAACACTGATGGGAGCATGCTTAATTAGGTGCAAGTGTTACACACTGGTTGCTGAATTTTGGGCAGGCATGTTGAGTGATTCTTACCAGTGATTTATTACTATTACCTGCAGTATTATTCACTGTCCTCTATTCCTACTAAAACTAAAAGCTACAAAACAAGGGTTAAGTAACGGGAGTAGGGGAGGTAGGGGAGGCCATTCTCATGCCAGTGGAAGTAGCTTCCCATGAGAATCTGCTATAGCAACAACATTGGGGCTGGGAGGTGCAAGGTCATAAGAATAAACTGAGATAAACAGCATGGTAAGAAAAGGGGGAAAATACTGCCACCCCAGTTTAGGTGAGAGGTTGCAGAGCTGGAGAAGAAAGTCAGACTATAGAATTGCAAATGGAGGGCCCCTAGCATTAGGAAGGTTAAGACACTTAAGGCAGTGTGCAGTGTAAGCTTATGTGCTTAAAGAGAAGCTCCAACTTTGGTGCACTGAGAAACAGGAATATTTTTCTGAGCTGAGGTCCATGTGAGCTACATTGTAGAAGGGGTTCAATAGTAGTAAGGTAAGCATCACAAAGCATCTTACACTACCTGTTGGTTTGATATTGACTGTTAGGAGTGGTGGGAAGGTATCTGAGTGTAGCATTAATACTTTAGGGTCTAGCTAGATCAGAATACAGAGTACACTTCTGCAGGTGCAGAATTTTGAGTACATGTTGTTTTGTGAAGTGCAAGAACTTGGAGAGTAAAGATCAAATGGAAATCACAATTTACAAAGTTTTTACACAACTAACATGCAGGAATTCACTCAGAAGTCCTTCACATAGCTGAAATATTAGAGGTCTGGACAATTACTGCAATATTTTTTGTATAGCAGTCTATTTACGTATGATTTCATTTATTAGCCTATTGAAGTGAAAAGCATACTGCTTTTAATTTGACAGTTCCAAAGTATTTTTACTCATTTACTGTCCAATAATAAAACATAAAATCAATAAAACAAGAAGTCAAAAGTATTTACACTTTCTAACAGTAATTTAGGATTTCATCAGCTTTTAACAAACATCTTTAAGTTTTACTTATTAAATGTAATCCTGTATCAAATATTCTAGCTTGTGATATGCATGTCTGTAGATCTAACTAGTTTCATCAATGTACAAATTAGTAGAGTATTTGTGAAAACATACCTGCACATTGAGCTAGTGGATCCACTAAAGTCAGCAGAAGATCTCATATTCCCAGGTTTTAGACAATTATTCAGACAGAAAAATCTGTGTGATACTTCTAAATATCAGTGATTACACTTTGAGAAGCAAGTATGGGAAGATTATTGAAGATTTATGAAGACACACATTTTGACAGGAAAAGACATTTTTTGTCATACCAGTTTAAAATGCGCAATAGCATTTTCAAAAGTATTTGATTTTGTTCTCAAACTGCCTTCAAATGCTGTCAGTTACTTTCCAAAGACTGCAGTTGATGTCTAACCCTTGAACTGTTGTTCAATTCAGTGAGTGTATGGCTCCTAGTCTTGTGACAGATTTGGAATCAATGTCCATTTTCTAAGGTAGGTATAGATATGGATATTGTAGGTTCCTTCCCATAGAAATTTCAGCTTACTATGACTATTGACAATAATGCATGGACAGCAGATGCTTATCAATCTGTTATATGGTATCCTGGATATGTCACTGGAATAAATGTCATACATTTTTGTGATGATCCAGAAAATACGTATAACAGGGAGTGTGTTATATCTAAAGATATACCAGTATCTCAAAACACATTTGATAAGGTATATTGAGGCTATTGATGTTAAGCATACAATTCAGGTACACTGAGATGTCCTTTCAGAGGATGACAAAAATTATAGGGTATGAAGGTGGAATTGCATTGCCCTGACTCAGGGCCAGTAATTTAGGGAAGTTGCTGAGGGGTTTTCTAGTTTAATGCAGGGACTGACATTCTCAGGGTGTAATTCATCCTATCTGAAGTGGTGGGTAAAGCATCTGTTGATGCTTATTACTTTCCAGTAAGTTAAACAAGGACAAAGATGGATGTGTGAAGAGGGAAAAAAAGGCTGATCTGGGGCCAAATATAAAGATATAGATGGTGACATTTTAGATAGGTCGCATATGAGAGTGCTTCAAGAGACTGTTCATAAAATATACAAACATCTAACAACACTTTCCAAACAACATGATATCTGGGCAACCAGTTAGTCAGGGTGACTTTGTGAGTGTAATGGGAATTGTATTTACTCCATCCATAGTTGGACAGTAGGTAGTTTGCATGATCCTCTGAAATTAGCTTTACTAGGTATAAACAGTCTATTGTGAGGTCTGGTTACCCCTGCATCATAAGCACATGGATCATGAATAAGCTGTTTTAAAAATGATGTCAAACAAAAATATCTTGCAGATTATGAGCTATGCAGATTGCATTTAGTGTCCATTTTGCACATCTACCTGGGATGATAATAACATTTTAGGTTTCATTAAAGTTTCATTTTCTTATTTCTTCCCTTCTCTCCACTATTATTTACTTCATCTTTCTTCTAAATAAGAAAGTTTGATTTGCAGAAAGATAACACACAAGGCAGACATGAACTCTGAACAATATTCCTACCTACCACTTGTTTTATGGATGTACAGTGATACAACAGAATTATTTACTAAGGTAAGAATAACCTGATTTCAAAGATATGGCACATTTTCAGTAATCTCAGGAGTCACCAGACTGGTGTGCTGAGAAGAGGCTTAGATGGACTTCAAAATGAAGGCAGAAGACTTAGAATAAAATTTGAAACTAATGTCATCCTTTTGGCTCTTGGCTGGAAAGAGTTTCTGCTGCTTCATATGAATCTCAGCTAAATATGACCCAATGCACTCTTCCTCTCAAACCTTGCAAAGTTACAGCCAAAATAAATTGCACAGAGGGAATGTTTATGGAGTAGTAGAGCAATTTTAATTTTTTTTTAGTTATTCATAGAGGACTCATCTAATAAATTATCAGCAATATTTTATTATTTTCTTATATTAGAAGAAGAAAAAAACCCAACACACAGTGTGGAAAAATAAACAGTCTGTAATTAAGGTTCTATCATTTCTGTTGCACTCTACATTATTAATTTTTAAGTTTTTACCTTTGCTGTAACGTATCATATTTGGCACATTGATAATTAATTTTCTTTTTACTGTTACACCAAATAATTTCTCTATTGACCCCATCACTTACCTGAAAAACAATATATTTTCATCTTTAATTGGCAAAAGCCTCAGGGGGGATTTTTTCTGTTTAGGTGTATTTGTGTGAAGTTTACCTGTGTGAAAGACAATCTCCCACTATAATGTGAATCCCCTTACTATAAAAGATAGTTCTCATTCTTAGGATAAATGAGGTGAGCTATCATTTTGTACAGGAAAGCCCTTTATTAAATGGCTAAAGTGGCTGAACCCCACCTTAGAATATAGTTGTCTATACAATATAGAAATGAAGGCACAGCCTAATCTGACTAATACAGGTTCATCCAGCTGCTATTCCTGATTTGCCATCAAAAAACGCACATAGTCCTTCTGACATAGCTAGGGGTGTCTGATTAGAAGGTATAACATGCCTAAATATAACATGAATAGATACCTCTCTCTCCACTGATTATATGAGCATGGAAGCAGTTTAGGATTGACCTTTGAGCTTTGGATAGTGTAATGGTTTAAACCCAGATGTCAACAAGGCCGCACCCAGCTGCTTGCTCACTTCCCAACAGTGGGATGAGAGAGACAATTAGAAGAAAACTCACGGGTTAAGATAAAGCCAGTTTAATAGGTAAAGCAAAAGCTGCATGGACAAGCAAAGCAAAATAAGAAATTCATTCACTACTTCTATTTAGCAGCCATCTCCTGGAAAGCAGGGCTCCATCACACATAACAGCCTCTTGGGAAGACAAACACCATAGCTCCAAACATCCCTTCTTTCTCTTTCTTCCTTGCAGCTCTTATTGCTGAGCATGACATCATATGGTATGGAATACCCTTTTTGGTCAGCTGTCCCAGCTGTATCCTCTCCCAGCCTACTTGCTGGTGGAGCAGTCTGAGGAGCACAAAAGGCCTTGCTGCTGTGCAAGCACTGCTCATCAATAACTGAAACATCCTTGTGTTATCAAGATTAAATCCCCCTGAGGTACACATCGGAATTCCCTATCTTTCTGCTTTGCCTACCAGGGTAATATACCAATATCCAGGACCCTGCACAAAAGCAACCGCTTGAGTGGGTTTGTCTTTGCCTGAAGCAGGAATAACCGACTGTCTTCCCCAACAAATTCTTTAATTCCCACAGGAACTTTATCCCTGTCTACAGTACATAAAAGTTCTGATTGGGCTGGGCCAAATGGCTAAGGCTGGAGAGAATCTTACAGCCAACTAGGTCCAGACCCAGAACTGTGACTGGGAGATACTTCTCACCAGGCCCCACTGCCTAAAGCTCTCTCCAGCTTGGCCCCAAACACCACCACTAGATTTCATTACAGATCCAGCCCCAGACAATCCACTACGAAGAATTTTAACTTTATCCCAGTTAAAACCAGTACAGATGGTCAAGGGTAAGTGAGATGAACCTGCACTTTAAAATTTTGCTGAACCTAAGTCCATGATGAAGTGCTTTGCCCTACTGGAATTAACAGTAACAAACGTAGGAATGCTCCCCTCCTCTGTTCAGGTCTCTTACAGTAACATGCAAATATTCACTTTAAGCACACATTTTTCCCCTCTGAAAAGAAAAAGAAGAAGATTAAATTAAAATATACATTAAATATACAATGAATTTAACATTAGTAAAAAACCGAAACTTGCAAAATTAAAAGAGATAAAAAAGTATTTATTAAATCCATTTAGATAAATGTACTGAAGCTTAAGTAGTAATGAAATGAGATTCATGGTGAATCATGTTTTGTATTTGATGCTGAGGTAAGGACTCAAACAAACTAAATAGAAATTTAAACATGTAAATCTTCCTATATTTAGGTAGAAAACTGTCCCTGGATATGCAATATATGTATAAACTGCTATGTATGTACCTCTGTGAAAGAACATTCAAACTATATTTTTGCACTTAATATGTATGTTTTTACATTGCAAAGTGTATTTTATTTTGAGTATCAAACACATTCTTTATGACGTAAGTCCATTGCATTGGCTGAGCTGGCAGAGCTCTTCTATTTAACTGGCAGAGAAACAAATACACTCTGCAGACTATAAATGAGTAAAACCAGATTTCTAGAGAATGACATTATCAGCAGGTTGGTATAGGGGTTAATAGAATTCTACAGGGGAATTTCCCTTTTATCAGCTGAAGTAGATGCCTGTGGCAGATTGTTGATCCTGTTAAAAAACTTTGTCTTCTCATGTGTTTGTAAAGGAGGCAATGTATTTCCCACTTTTGTCATGTTACCAATTTGTATATATTTGTAAACCAAATAAAACAAAAGAGATCGTAAAATCCCTGATATTCACATTTGCAGCAAACGGAGGTAATTGGTAACAAAATGTTAATGTCTTTATCCCTAAAAATGTGAAATCATCTGGTTTCCATGAATGAAAATTGATAAATTTCAAGCACAAATATGATTAATGTGCCTAGATTTCTGGATAGGTAGCTGGAGAGGTACAGGTAAGGGGTTTTGTTTTCTAAGGATGACTAATATATGTTTTTTAAAGGTCGCCAACTGAATTTTGTAATCAGGTAAAACTGTTGCCCAGAATTATTAGTTTTGTCATAGCCTGTATCTATGTGTCCCAGCATCCTTATATAACTTTACATTTGCGAATGGTCACCATACAACTGGGTTTGGCCTGTATTTCCTGGAGCTCTCCTGGATTGTTCGGTCTTCATTCACCACCTCTACTCCAGGCAGCGTCAGCATTCACTGCTGGCCTTTATGGCAAGGAGCCAGACCCCTGTAACCCAGCTTTCCTAGCCTCCAGAGATCAATTCTGGTGTCTTTAACCACTCCAGTAACTAAAGACTAAAACATAAGTATTATGGGCACTTTTGCTATTATTTAAAACAAGTCCTGTGTTTGAAGCAATTAATGTGGTTCCTAAAGATGACTTAATAAAATGGTCATCCTTTATTCGAGAAAAAATGTTAGAGATGGAGAAATAATTTCCTCCCTCAGCATCCTCAACACTTCTTAAGCTTTATAGTCTGTAGAGTGCCTTCATAAATTCCAGGTGCCTTTTCCTGTTCTAGGTCCAGTGATTTTTTTCTCACTTATTCCATCCTGGTAGTGAAAATGTATTCTTTTTACTTGCTTAATTTTGGATAGTCAAAAATTCCTGCTCTTCAGTGAACAAATGTGGTTTTAGGAATAACAGTTCCAAGTTCTGTTGTCCATTTTCCTTTCATTGTATTGATTTTTCTCTTTTTATTTTTTTTTTTGTGGTTACCTTGGTGGCCTGGAAATGCCTATGTGGAAGCCATATTACTATTCCAAAATTGATTCCAGATGATGAAAGAAGTGTGTTCAAGGTGACAACCCTCAGCTGTCCTTTCTGCACCTCCTAGAATATTGTAGGAGCTATGATACTAGCCTTGTTAGCGAGCAATGCTTTGAGACTTCTGGGTACATGTAGTAAACTAGAAGCCATTAAAATGAAACAGAGTTCCCATTTTTCACACAGACAAGTGGCAAAATGTGATATCATGCTGTGAAATAAGTCCAGACCAGGTTGGACAGAGCCTTAGGAGACATGGTCTAGGGTGAGGCATCCCTGCCCATGGCAGGAGGGTTGGAACTAGATGAACTTAAGCTTCTTTCCAACCCTAACTATTCTATGATTTTATGAAATTGTTCCACTGGGTGGGGGTTTTTTTTGTGTGTGTGTGTTTTTTGTTTGGTTGGTTGGTTTGTTTTGTTGGGTTTTTTTGGGTTTTTTTTTTCTTTTTGTTTTGTTTTGGTTTGATTTGCTTTGGTTTATTTGGTTTTTTTTGTGGGGGGGATTGTTTTTATTATTACTGTTTTTACTCTTGGACTGTTATAGTTCTTGGAAAGCACAGAAACTGCTGCTTAACATAAGAAATATCTTTAGAACAAGGTTGGACTGATTTTCTTTTTTTGGTAGGTGGATTCAAGACATTATTTTCCAGATTCTGTGAACTGCTGCAGTAGGACTTGAACGATGTTGTCCATTGTGAACTATTGGAAGTCCCTCCCTATGCTCAGTTTAAGAGACAAAAAAAAAAAGTTCTTTCACCCAGTCTCAGAGCTATTTCATTTTATTTGTACAACATCTAACAGATTTAATCTTGTGGAGGTTTATGTGTTGCCAAAGAGGCAGGAAAATGTTGAGAAGAGCAGATATGGCATTTTAAACCCTCTCCAAAGAGTACACTGCTTAGACAACAGCTTGGATGAATATATATGTGTGTGTGCATGTGTACATTTCATGTGCTGGAGACGATGATTTATTGAAAGAAATACAGCCTGAAAGTTTTTCTTTTTTTTCCGACTAGCATGGATGGTCTAATAAAATTTATTTGTCCCTATTAACATTGCCTTCCTTGTTGAAATAGACTACTAGGTAATACACATTGTTAAATTATTAACCCACATATATAATACAGTAAATTATGTTGTTTAATGTTATTTAACATGACTTTAGATTTTTAGGCAACATTCAGTCCCTCCACTTTCCGTGTTGAACAAAACCTTGCTCCACCAAACTTCCCAGTCATATTCAACTTTTTTCGTGTGCACAAATTATTTATTAGGAACTTGTAATACCTTCACAACCTTCATTAAAATTTAAGCATAATAATCTATATTATCTCTCCAGTTACTCTGCAAATTGCCCCAATAGCTGTACAGTTCTGCACAGACTGAAGTACTGCTTACTGTGAATATGAATGCTAAATTTTGAAATCTGAATGCTTCATCAGTCCTAATATTATTAGGCTGTGTTACTATCAATACCGATAAAGAACAAGAAAAGAGTTGGTCTAGTTCATACCTCAGGTCAAGAAAACTAATGGTCTTTCATTTGATGTCTCTGATGACATTTCTAATGATGATAACAAAGTGAATGTAATTTGTAGTTATACAATCTGTCCTATCTTCCAAAATGCATATACTTATGCAGCAGATGTTAATACATGTGATTTGCACTGTTTTCTTGTAGAATACTGATACCATATATTATATACATGGTTATGCTGAGCACCTTTCTTATTTGTTTGTATTCCTTCTTTTCTCTGCATCCCTTTTCTCTTGCATTTTTTTGAGATCTTAATTGACAATTTGGGAAGACTTCGATGCCTGCTGTTTTCTTGAAGGCAATCACTTCCACAACATTGTGTCCTATATTCTTCCCAATCAACTTCACTACATAAGTGGCACTATCATAAATGAGATGTGGGATGGGAGTACAGCTTTGCTTGAGTTCTTCTGTAGTATGTTGGTGCTTGTTGCCCTACAAACATAAAATGATATAAAGCAGTCAGCTGATACCCGGTGACAGAGTATTTGGACAAATTGCTTAAGTTAATATTTACTGAATTGGTATCTAATAAAAAGAAAAAGAAGACGCCAGAATCTTTAAAAACTTGTTTCTGAAATGTAGAAATGTAGAAAAGTGCTGTGCAGAGAACATAAGATGAAGCATTAATTGCAAATGAAATCCACACTTTAGTAAAGTACAGTTTACGGTCACCAGCAGGGAAAATTAGCACCTTTTCTTGACAGCACATACTTTCTAGCAGGCTTTTGCTATCCTTTCTGAAAGGGATTTTCACTTTCCAGAACTGCTATATGAAAACGTTATTTCTGAGTGTTCTATTTCACACTGCATGTAGTGCTCCTTCTTTACAAAAGGGCAGTAGTGTTGTGAGACTTAAAGCACCAAGCTAGACAAATATCTATAGAATTTCTGTATAGTTTATTGTAACTCTTTTCTTTTCAGAAATGACTTCACATTTCTTAATTTTATATTTGTAATCCTGGCAAACATTTTACCATGTCATGAATGTGGATGTTTTTCAGCAGCTGAAAGCAGAGCATGTTTTATCCAATACATCCCAAATTATGCAGGGATAGCTTAAGGCATTTTGATGTAAAGTCAGCATGCATAACCTGTCTCTGTTTGTTGTGCTTTCTAGTTATATCATCTGCTTTTGAATTAATTTGTTTTTTATTTCAGTCTTTCCACAAAGGTATACTTTTATTTATTGCCACTTTTTCTGAACCTGTTCACTTGCGGATTCAATGTGTTGTTATTCATGTTTACCTTTTGTTTTCTCTTTTGTTTGCCTTAGTTTTCCATAAAGGGTACATTTTTTCTCAACCTTGCCAAGCTGAGGTACTGTATCTATTCAGGTAAGTCAATCAGATGCTATACCACTCCCAGCCGTTGCAGACATAGTCAGAACAAGTAGCATTCTAATTTCCTGGGGGTAAGCCTGAGAAGGTCTCCTTTCTTATGATATAATCTAAAATTTAATTGAGATCTCTCTCTTCAGTAAAAACGAGATCTAGAGGTGGCTGTTCTATCAGACTAATGTATTCGTCCACAACACTGCTAAAGCACTAACTTCAAAAGTTACTTCGTGACCAAAGAGGAGCTTTTCTAGTCCCTTTTTTTTTTTTTGGTCAATTTATTACTTAATTAATTTATTCATTTACTTTTCCCAATTGCCACATCTAGTTCCAGAGATGTGATGATCAATGTAATTGAAGTGCTGCAGGTATTGCAGTAAATGAGTTTGGAGACATTTCTGAGAGCCTACATACACTTCTCAAGCCAAGAATTTCATTCTTTCAGTTTCATAAGTAGTACATTCCATGAAACACATTAATATGAAGAAGGAAAAGCAAAATTGTTTTGCAATGTAAATAGGACAGCCTGGCATCACCACACATTTGACCATACATTTTCTGTCAAGAGTTTTAACCAACATCGTGGACTGTACATCAGTTGCCATGGACAACATAGTTGAATTTGAGCCATCATCTGCTGAATGTATAGTCTCTTGTTATAGTGCAATATCACTGCTATTGGTAATGTATTGCAGACATATATGAACCTCACTGTTGCATAAGCTTAAAAGATAGATACCATTGGAATAAACCAAATCTGGGGTTTTTTTGTGGTTTTTGGTTGGTTTTTTTTGGTGGGAGTTTTTAGAATTATGTTGGTCAGAGCCCAAGCCAATGTGCAAAACAGTATAGGGATATTCAGTGGCAGTAGCAATTCTTTTTCCAAGAAGTGTCATATCTATCAAACTGAACACAAAAATATCACTATGTCTCCTGTAAAAGTATGTGTGGAATAATTCAGCATAGGAAGAAATTTTAATCTGCTGAAGCTGGTACAAGATTGAATTAGTTTTTCACCTGCAAATTAATGGTTGGGTATTGTGTTATTCATTATAGGTAGGCTGTCTCTAGCTTTACTTCACATGCATTTCCTGGTATTGTAAAACTTGCTCTGTCTTTCCAGACAAGAAACACAATTCATTAGAAAGTAAATAAGTGAAGCAAAATGAATGAATTGGGAGTTATTCCCGAAAGCTGTTTTTTTAAAAAGTAATTTCCAACAGTCAGATTAAATCTGAAATACGTTAGATAGGGAAGCCATTGTGGACTGGCTGCCTCATCTGTCTAAACCTGAGCAACTAAAACCTTTTAAGAATATATGTCCTTCTCTAAGTATATGGGAGAAATGAAAATAAGGTAGGCATAGTTAAAGGGAAGTTCTTATGAAACTTTCTCAGGCGTTTACTTCTCTGGATTGCTTGTCTTTGTCCCAGAACATGAGAGTCATTTGGTGAGAAAAGGCAGAGCAGTAAGTCCTCTGTGTTCATTTTTGTGGAGGAAAATATCAATTTTTCTCTCCAAGACTGGGTCCTAAAGACCGAGTGAGCCAACTTCCAACTTTGTATACGTCCTTTATCTTACTCTGTTAGAAAATCTCCTTAATATTTTTAAAAAGCCTCCCATTGTGAAAGTGACCCAAAATCAGCCTGGAATTTATGGTCAAAACCAGAAATATGGTTTTCTGCTTTCAGAATGGAAGATTCAGACTCAAAGATATAGCCCAGACATTGCGCAGTGAAGACTTGGTTTGGATATCTCATCTCTGTATAAATGATAATTAGCACTTCTGTGCTAACACACAAGTAATTTGATACTTTGAGAATCGTTTATGTGAAAAAACAAATTATTTAAAGTGCTTCTAGATACATGCCTTTTTTTTTTTTTTTTGGCCATTGAGTTAACAGAGTGCAGCTGCACTGCACTTGTAGTAGCAGGAGTAAAGATACAGAGGAGCCATTCAAAAAGCTTATAGGAAATTTAGAACTGTACATAAGTATTTTGCATCAAGCTGTTCATCTTCTACCATGTGCAGGTTGTGTAAAAATTGGTTTGCATTCTCTTTCAACGTAAAGTATTAGCAGTTAATAGGATAAAGTGAGCTTGTGTATGAAAACAGGTGTTTAAGAAATGTGACACTAGGTTTTTTTCTTTCATAAAGATTTTACACTTAAAAATTCAGTAAGATAAGGAAAGTAATTTGACTTTGGAGTGGTGCAAAGCTGCATGATGCTGTGGCTCTGTGACTGTGCCCTGCCAATTCCTTTTAAATTCACCTCAATGCATCAAACAGTTGCCTACATAGTGAATTCAAGAGTGTTACAAACTGACTAGAAAAATCAAGGAATGTAATATGGTCAGTTTAGGATAAGCTTATATTTATGCCCATTCCTTCTTTCATGATTTAGTTTAAAATCTTCCTACCCATTACCTATACACCATTCCAACCATTTAATGAAACTGTGGTATAGATCAGTGTCCTGGGTTCAGCTGTAGCAGTAATTTTTCTCCTTCTTAGTAGCCTGTGCTGTGGTTTTGGCTCTAGTCTCAGAACAACACTGATAACACCGATGTTTTTAGTTGTTGCTCAGTAATGTTTACTCTGACCAAGGACTTTCTCAGTCTCATGCTCTGCCAGGGAGGAGGGGAAGCCAGGAGGAAGCAGAGACAGGACACCTGACCCAAACTGGCCAAAGGGCTATTCCATACCATAGCACGTCATGCCCAGTATATAAACTGTGGGGAGTTACCCAGAAGGCCCAGATCACTGCTTGGGTTGGGCTGCTTATTGCTCAATGGGTGGTGAGCATTGTGCATCACTTGTGTTTATTGTTTTCTTTTCCTTTTCCCCTTTTAAGTTTTATATGCTCTCCCCTTGTTATTTCCCTTATCATTATTATTATTGGTGGTAGCAGTAGTGGTTTGTATTATACCTTGGTTACTGGGCTGTTCTTATCTCAACCTCTGGGATTTACATTCTTTTGATTCTCCTTCTCATCCCTCTGGGAGCAGGGGGAGGAAGTAAGGGGGGAGTGAGCGAGTGGCTGCGTGGTTCTGAGTTAACAGCTAGGCTTAAACCACGACAGTCAGTTAGTTTAAAAAAACCAACCAACCTCTTCTATACACATTTTAATGACTAGTACGGAGCATGCCAGTATGAATGGTGATTAGCAGACAAATGAAGGGCATAGGGTTGCATATTCAAGAAAGAATCACTCGGAAACCAGCAATGTCATTTAAGTTTGCAAAGTAGCTGATCCAAGTATTCATATCAACATAGCAGCAGCTTGTCATGACCTAACCACATAAAAATTTACTTACAGCCTTGGATTTTTTACAGGCATTGGTTCACGTTCCAGGGCAGTCAGTAGACTAGAAAGTGAGTCCATAAACATCAAGCGACAGTGGAGGATATTCATAGAACCACAGAATCATAGAATAGTCAGGGTTGGAAAGGACCTTAAGATTATCTAGTTCCAACACCCCTGCCATGAGCAGGAACACCACACACTAAACTATGTCGCTCAAAGCTCTGTCCAACCTGGCCTTGAGCAGTGCCAGGCTTGGAGCATTCACAGCTTCCTTGGGCAACCTGTTCCAGTGCCTCACCACCCTCACTGTAAAGAACTTCTTCCTTGTATCTACTCTAAACTTCCCCTGTTTAAGTTTAAACCCACTACCCCTTGTTCTACCACTAGAGTTCCTAACGAAGAGTCCCTCCATAGCATCCTCGTAGGCCCTCTGCAGATAGTGGAAGGCTGCTATGAGGTCT
>NW_009922651.1:0-5701 GCF_000696875.1 Nestor notabilis
ATTAATTATATTAATTAGTGGAAAATAGATTGCCCTTTTCAAAAGAGCTGATTTACCACTCTGTTCCCATTGATTTTTCAAAGCCTTAGGTCCCTAGTGATGGCTGCACAAAGAAGTTAAAGTCTGTCTCTCTCTGTGTCATCTGTATTGGTACTTGTTGAATTTTCTGCTCAAGAATTTTGTCAAGGTTGTGATATAAATAGCCTGAAAAGTCTGGAGAATCCTACAGTTCTCAAGCAAACCCTGTAGGGTCCCATCTTTCCACCTCAGTTCTTGCAGTGTGGATTAAAATCAAACTCTGAGCAAGATTTCATCTACAGAAGCTCTCTCAGGATCCCCAGCCAGGCATCCAGGATCTTTGGCAATGGGCACATCTCCATGGTGAGCTTGTGGTGGTAGAGACTTGTTCACTTTCAGCTCGAACATGGAGCCTGCTCTACCTCCACACTAGACAGATGCTTGTAGAGCACTTTGTAAGTTCAGAAGCTACATGACTGGGGTGACTGCCACTGAAACCTGGTGCTCTTGTAACCTTTCTATGACTATTACCACATGCCTGGGCACCAGGGCTGCCTGGTCCTTCTGTTGTCTGAGTCTGGCTGTTGCCCCTTCCAAAACCTATGTTTTGTAATGTCCTTATTTTCCATGCTCTAAATCCAGAGAGATGCACTTCACTGGTGTGTTACAGTCACACACACACAGCAGTGGGCTGCTGGTGAAGCAGGCTGAGCAGAAGCAGTGTGTGGCAGGACTTGCTAACAGGGATGGTGTTTCTTGGATTGCCATGGATAATTAAGTGGGATGTCTCCAAGGATTCTCTATCTCTCTAATTTTCCCTGTGAGCAGATAAACAGTTCAAACTATGGCATGCTCATGGCACTGTTATGCAAATCAGACTAAAATAGGACTGCTGATGGAGGAGCTGAACCCACAGTGTGATATGACTTCTTCTTCCCTAACTGATAGTACAGAGGCCTTTTCACCTGGATTTAGATGCCTGAATGCACTTAAAATTGATCCAAATCCCTCCTGCATAGAGAAATTCAGCAGATAATGCATGAACCTGGTGCTTTTTATGAACGTGATGTTGTCTCTGATACTGCATCTCTGCAGCCAGAGAGGCCTCCAAGTCACACGGAGGGACCTGCTGTCCATCCTACACAGATGTTTCTGCTCTGAAGCTTCCTTTGTGTTCCAAGGAGCTCAACATTTTACATGAGCCCACCCTACGACCTACACTGTCAGCAGAGATAAGCAGAGGACTCCATGAAGCCCTCTGTACCACCCTCTTGTTTTCCATACTGATCCACTGCTAGGAAGCCACTTACAGTCCCAAGCATCCCATGACAACCCGTAACACCAACTACTTCCCTCTGTGCTCCCAGCTCTGGTTCTGGATCTGCACTCCAGGAAAGGAGATGATTTGCAGGGAATCATAATCACTGTTGGTTTGTTCTTTTCTAGATGTGGACGAGTGTGGCGCAATCTCTGGCGTGTGCGATGGTGGGGAGTGCACTAACACAGCAGGCAGCTACGTGTGCACGTGTCCACGTGGGTTCATGACCAGCCCTGATGGATCACGCTGCATTGGTAAGATGCTAAATAGATCTGAGGACCACAGATACAGGGAGACATCACACCCTGAACCCCAGAGAGGAGGATTTGCAAATCACAATCTGGTGATGTGTTGCAGATCAGAGGACACGTTGCTCTTTTCCATGTGCTGTCCCTGCATGTGCCTGTTCTGGTGGTCTGTTCTGGTCACAGGTTTTGATGCTGCTACAGGCCAGGGCTTTCTCCCCCTCCATAATTTGGACTGCAGCTGCCTCGGTGCTTGAGGTGTTTGAAAAGGGGTTGCTGAAGACACTGAGGAGGAGGGTTGGGGTGGAGGGTGTCTGGTTGAGGAAGGATCCTTGTGCTTCTACTCACAGAACTGCACCAGCTAGTGGGAGAATCCCAGATGCTACCCCTTTTCCCAGGTGTCAGCCAGGGCAAAACAGCAGTACTTCCACTACAACTTGTGTCTTCTTGTGCAGTGCATAAATCCAAGGGAAGCCTTGCAAAGAGGAGCCCAGTGGTGGGAAACATCCCACAACTGCACATTCGTCTGCTTGCCTTGCAGAGGTGAAGTGGGGAAAGGTTTACTCCAAGTGTTTGCATAACCAATGCAAACAAACAGTGACTTTTAGCATCTCCTCCTCTTTCCTGCTTAGACCACAGGTAATAGCTCATAAATCCCAACTGCCTCAAGCTAATAATCAACAGGCTGTGGACTCAATTGCCTTCATCTCACTGAACTCAGCCTTTTGGGAATGAGTTGCTTTGCACTGAGCTGCTGGCCTGGATCCCCTCTGTACCCAGTGGAAAGAAAGAGATGCTTCCCAAGAACAGCAAAGGGCACTACTGACACCTATTCCTGCACCCATGTTCAACCTGCAGGTCTACAAGGCCATCATTAAGCTTTTGCGCATTACAGTCCCCAGATGCTGGAAGACCTTGGTGCAGCTGGTGTGTGCTGCTCCACTGGCTCTGACGTTCCTTCCACCCCTGTTTGGCTCAAGGTGTCTGGATTTCAAAGCTTCCCAGAACTGGTGTGAGTCCAGACAAGCTTTCCCCACAATGACAAGCTGTCCTGCCTCCAGACTACAGAGCCTGGAGTGAATCTTGCGTGTTTAACAGATCAAAATGTCTTTCCAAGCCTTGTGAATATTTGATGGTCCATTTCTCTCTGTTACAGACAACAGCTTCTATGATGAATAGATCAGCTCTCTGTTTACTTGCTCTCAGCAGGGGCACTTACTTTAGACAAAATGAATCCCAGGGTTTGTCTTGCTGTTCAGAAAGTTCATCTGCCTTTTGAAAGGCAAGGATGCACAGGTTTGTGAAGAGAAACTGTTACAGGATCAATGTTAGTGCAATGGCAAATGTCAGGTACAGCTTTCTGTTGAGTCCTGGAAATGAATACAGGAAAAAAAACCCTTTCCAAATTCTTTTCTATCCACAGAAACTGGAGTAAAAATTATTCATGTTCTAGTTGCGGAAAGAAAACTGGTGTCAAGTCTAACATAAGAGTCACCTCGTTTGGGAATCTGATAGACTTTAATGAGAATGAAAGGCTTTTCCTCCCTTGGTTGCCAGACCCTGCCATCCGCCTGGAGGGGTGTGACGGCTGCTGCATGAGTCATATGGACATTTCTCCACTTTCCTTGAAACCAAGAGCTTCAAGAAATGAAAACGAAGTAAAATTAGAAAGTCCAGATTTAAAAATAGTCATAGAATCATAGAGTCATAGAATAGTTGGGGTTGGAAAGGACCAAAGCTTATTTAGCTGCACTGGACTATGACTGCAGCTGAACTCAATACATCATGCTCCAGCCATTTCCCTCAGCTAATACATGCTGCTGCTGTGCTGTCATATTTTGGGACAAACAATGTTTATTCTGGCATACAACACAGTTACTCTTGGGGTGTTGTTGCCCTGGGATCCATATTTTGCAAGCCCTGTTTTGTTTCTATCGTTTGAGGGTGGTTTAGTGCTTGATTTTGGGAGTTTATGGTAGTTTAAGTCCTCGATTGACATCCTCTGAAATAAATCACAGAAATAGTTTGTAAAACTGAAAATGAATAAATAACATGGATGAACAGCATCAAGAGAGAGCTGAAGAGATGGTCACACTGCCACCTCTCAGATGTTTACACTGGACGTGACCACAGCATCTCATATATCATGGGGCACCAGCACTGGCTAGGTGGTGACTTTATGATGGCAGCCTTCATACATTCCCATCCCTTTCCCCTCCCTATTTAGTAAAGTAAACACCTTTTTATTGCATGTGAACAATCTCCTGTAGTTTCTGCAGCTGAAATAGCAAGACACCGAGCTTGAGTTGAGCCCAACTCTCATTAGGTGCTTTCAGTGTGAAACGTGAACAGCAGCAAAGCTGGAGAAAGTCCATCAGAGTTTGAAATGAACATGGAAGTGTTTAAAAAGTGCGTAGATGAGGCCCTCAGTGATATGGTTTAGTGGTGGTCTTGGCAGTCCTGGGATAATGGTTGGACTTGATGATCTTAAAGTTCTTTTCCAACCTAGTTGATGCTATGATTCTATGCTATGCTTCAATGTGATTTATTGACTGATTCAACCACTTGTGCTTGACACAAGGAATCCAGTTCCACACGTGTTCAGATCAGTTTCATTCAGCCAGGCTTGTCAAAGGCAGGCTCAGAGTCGTGCAGAAGCTCCAGGAGGCTGGGAGTTGGGTTTTCCCTTTTCAGTACAATGTGTTGCTTTTCAAGAACAGCTTAAGAAAACTGCCTTGCAGATGCATTTCCAGACATGCACATGGTGTTCCCCTGTTTGTGGCAAGTCAGCACTCCTGCGCATTGCTTTCTTTGCTCTTTTTCCCTGATGGTGCAGCAAATGCTCTGAAAGATTTGGGTCTTACCTCTTCTTAAGCAACATCAGCAGATTTACTGCCTAAAGTTCCGGGTAGGGCCAGATCTTGCTTATAGTTGCAAAGTCTGGGGCTCAGAGAAGGTTGTGAGGGTGTCACTGAGGAATTCACCTGCCTGGGGACACCCTTTTACCCACTTTGGTTGTTATCTAGGGAAGGAAATAGCAAGAGGAATAAGGAAATACGAGGAGGTATTTCTGAGGGCAAGAAATGACAAAGGGACGTGGGGCGAGGGTCACAAGCTCAAAGCAGGTTGATAAGGAGCTGGGCCCCTGAGCAGAGCTCCCTGGTAGCTCCCAAGGCATTGAGGGATGTGGGAGCTGTGCACAGAGGGATGCTTTGTGCTTTGTACCTTGGTTCTGGTTCTTGGTTCTCTTCACTGAGACAGACACCACTATCTAATCTTACCCAGACAAGAATGAAATTGGTCAGTTTTCCAAGACAGGGAACACATGATGGCATCATCAGTCTAGACAGACTGTTCTCACCACAGTATAAGGCTCTTTTTTGCACCCTTCTTCCTTGCAAACCAAGTACCATTGGGCATCTTGGGTGGGAGACCTTTGTCTACATGCTGCTGTGTGGCAGCTCCATTCTGAGCTAATAGCCCTCAAGTCCTTTGTAGACAAAGCCAACTGCCTTTTGCAACCACCAGTTTGGGTTTGGTCACTTGAGCTTCTCGGTTTCTGTGCCTGACAAGGCACAGAATGAGAGAGATATACACCCTTTGAAGGTCTCTCCCGGGAAGCAGAACCAGGACTTTCCATTCCTCCGTCTCTCCCTGTCCCTACCCCACCACCAAGCAAAGAAAACAGGATGAAAACTGCAAAATCCTTTGCAGGTGCACAACCTGTCTTAGACACCTTGGGCACAGATGACGTACAGTTCTGGTGTCCCCAACATCAGAAGGACATGGAGTTGTTGGAGCAAGTCCGGAGGAGGCCACAAAGATGATCAGGGGCTGGAGCACCTCCTGTATGAAGACAGGCTGAGAACATTGGGGCTGTTCAGCTGGAGAAGAGAAGCTCCTGGAGGCTTCAGAGCAGCTTCCAGTGTCTGAAGGGGACTACAAGGATGCTGGAGAGGGACCTTCATCAGGGACTGTAGCGATAGGACAAAGGGTGATGGGTTCAAACTGAAACAGGGGAGATTCAGGATAGATATAAGGCAGAAGCTCTTCCCTGGGAGGGTGCTGAGGCGCTGGCACAGGGTGCCCAGAGGAGCTGTGGCTGGCCCCTCCCCTGGCG
>NW_009922651.1:5725-14095 GCF_000696875.1 Nestor notabilis
TCTAGTGGAAGGTGTCCCTGCCCGTGGCAGGGGGTTGGAACTGGAGGAGCTTTAAGGTCCCTTCAACCCAAACCAGGCTGGGATTATGTGACTATGAAGGGGATGTCCACATTGAAAAGGAAGATAGAGGTTAGCTGTGCTGGATTGTCACTCAGAGAGCGCAGCTACTTGTGTGGGAGCTTCTCCTGAGCATCAGGACTCACACACCAGGGCATCAGCTAGATGGGTGCAGACTCTGCCCGACCCCAGAAGGAAGGTCCATCTTGGATCGCTCCTGTCCCATTATGATAAGCAGGCCAAACTCCATCTCCTGCTCTCCCACCCCTAGCTGGACCTTGTAAAACATCTACAGCCTCTCTGAATCAGAGACCTCTGGCAGACCTGCGGCTCTATCCCCCACCTCTGTGCACTGACTAATCTCATGTGGAATTCTACCTCCTTTCTTGCCTGCAGCATTATGTGATTTACAGAGGT
Source organism: Nestor notabilis (assembly GCF_000696875.1). Taxonomy (NCBI): domain Eukaryota; kingdom Metazoa; phylum Chordata; class Aves; order Psittaciformes; family Psittacidae; genus Nestor; species Nestor notabilis. Next base: position 6,200 of record NW_009922651.1, read on the forward strand.
TATTGTGCAAACCTGTTCCCTTTACAGCTGCAGGGGAAGGCAGAACAAACCCACCATGGCTTTGTGCTGGTGTGGGTGGTCCTGCAGGAGGTCACAAAGGGACTGTAGGGACCCACTGTTCTTTCCATCCACCCCTCTCTCTGCCCAAAGGCAGCTTCGGATGAGTTTTCAATTAGTTCTAACCTTTATTTCTGAGAGAGATTATTGCAAACTACAGCTAAGACAGCTGAATTTAATAAACGTGTCCAGATGAATAAGGGCTGGACCATTCCCTCCATTACACAAACTGCTGTGACCTCCCTGCCTTGTCAAACTTGTCAGCATATGTCTGTCTGTGGGGAAGGAGGCTGCCTTCTCCAAATCCCTCCTTACCCATTAACTGCCTGGCTGTCACCATGTATCACAGCTTTTGGGACAGCAAGCATCCCACAGAAGAACAGTAGGAGCCGGCTGGGATCTATCCTCTCTAATGCCCAAAGGGTTTATTCTAAACTACCACCCTCAGATCTAGAGGTTCATTTTAGCTCAGCCCTAAGCCCTGATTAGTTAAACTCCCATCAAGGGTTTGAGGTGCATCTTTTCCACATGGCCCCACTATCCTGCCCGGGCTTGTTCAGAGAGCAGCTTCTTTCTGGAGAGAGAGGGGGCTGCATGTTATGCTGAGGAACATCAACCTGTCAAGGTCCCATCTTCTACTTTCCAGCATCTCCTGAAACCTGCAAGATGTGGGCATTGCTCTTGCACTCTTGCCACTTGCCAGAGATCAGGGGCTCAGGATGACACAAACACCTCTGTGGCTTGTCCTACCCTTCACTACAGTTAGGAGCTAATCCAGGGTTGCATTCAGTCCCCTCCCTCAAGTTTCCCTTCTCTTAGTCCATCTTTCTTTCTGCAAGTTTCCTTGGTGGATGAAGTTTCCTAGAAGGGGCTAGTTCATGCTGAACCCATGAAACCCAGGAAAGGATCTGTGTGAGGAAAGACCTGCGGGTTTAGTCCCCCTGGCTTTAAATGGGGTCACTGTCCTCTGGAAGTCATTGAGCTGTGTTGAGAGAAGAAACGGAATCACAGCCCAGAGATCAAACAGCTCCATGCAATTGATCCCAATGGTATTTCAGGGAAGTGTCAGCCTGCTGGATAACGTCAGGTGAGAGGCACAGATGACAAATCAGACCAGACTTTCCCCCTCATTAATTTACTTGAGAAATAAGGACAGGAGATGAATGAGTGGAAGATTCCAGGTTTTCCAAGAGGACTTGGTGCCAGATGGAGCCTGCTAGACATGTAAAAGACCCTTAGTCTCCTGGCCCTTGTCCAGAAGCTACACACACCAAACACTGGTGCCAGCCTTAGAGTCTGTGGCTTTGGCCAGGCTCATGGACTTTGACCACCATCCAGGGCTTGTTCTCCTCCCAGCTCAATCCAGGCTGTGGGAACTGACCCATGACCTGAAACGGGCATCCACTGGGAATAGGAGTAAGTAGGCTGGAGGGATGTGGAATTAGGAACAGGTCCATTTGTTTAATGAGAGATGCTGGGACCACTGGTACCTGGCAGGGAATGCTTCCTCATGGGAAGTCTGGGACATTTGCCATTAAATCGGTTGTGGGAATGAGAGTCAGGTCCTTGCCAGGCCTGAGATGTGCAGGACCACACTGGACAGCGGTGGCTGTGGGAAGATCCTTCCTTAGCACAGCATCAGGGATCAGTAATGCTGGAAGGGTTGTACCTGGATCCCCAGCCTGGCCAAAGTGGTGTAGGAAACTCTGACCACCTCCATCTGCCAGCTCTGCCCTGCCCCAAGTGAGAAAAAGGGAAAGGACTGTTGCAGCCAAGACTTCAGCCTGGAGCAGGCATGCTGGGGAATGCCCACTCCGTCTGGGAACCCTCAAAATAGCAGCAGGCAGCACTGGCTTGTTTTTCTCACAGGGAAGTGTTTTTAGTAGCAGCAGTTGGGGGAAAATATATCATGCTGGGTCCAATGGCCCAAGAGAGGAGAAGAAGCTGCCCTCCATGTAGCCAAGTTCAGGGCCTGTTGGATTCTAATATTGGCATTGATGGCCAGCCCTTGCTCACAAATATAACTAAGCAAGATAGATGCTAACATCAGAGGAGGAACCTGAAGAATGGACATCTCAGCCCTAGGATGCAATTTTGTTGAATAATGTAATTTAGTCCAGAGCAGTTTATCTGTCCCCATCGAAGGGATAGGTCAGGCTGCCCAGTAGTGTCAGTGTTTGCAGTGGTCTCCTGCAGACCACCTCCCCTCAGCCTGTTCCCTGTGTCAGCTGGAGTGTTGGGTCAGTGGGGGAACCCATCCCTGGCATGTTTTGTAAGTGCAGAAACTCTGGCAAGAGGAGAGACACCTGTCAATAACCCCATTTCCCTGGGAAGGTGAGGAAGCATGGGGTGAGGTGGGGGATCTCATCTGTTTTCTGCTCGGTGACTTCAGCCAGAATCTGCTGGGTCAGCTTGTCCTTCCTGCAGGGCAAGGAAGGCAGCTCCTAGAAGAGAATCCGATGGAGAGGCATTGCCCACCTACTGCCTGTTTCTGGTTCTTATTCAACTTGCTTATAGTGTTTAGAAGCCTAAATGGGAATGTGAGATGTAACACTGGGAAATGTGGCCTGGCCCTACAGCCTTGATGTGCTCCAGATGGAGGTGCTGGAGAACTTCACGATATGGGAGGATGAGGCACAATGGGAGGTCAGATTGGGACGTTGGTCAACCAGAAGAGACACCACTGGGAATGAGTGCTCAGGAGCTGACCAAGAGTGTGGTGATGACAGGTTATGAATGTGTGTCCTTGTCCTCTCCCTCTGCAGACCAGCGGATTGGGACATGCTTCTCTGCGCTGATCGGGGGCCGCTGTGCCGGGGACCTCCCTGGCCAGTACACCAAGATGCAGTGCTGCTGTGACTCCGGGCGCTGCTGGGCCATTGCTCAGACTCCAGAGATGTGCCCTGTCCGGGGCTCTGGTAAGTGCAGCACACAAGGAACCTACTGCTTGGCCAACTCCTGGCTCTGATGGCCCTAGTGGTGCCCCGGGTTTGATGTGGAGCACCATCACCATACGATGCCGGGAAGCGTCACATGCGGATGCTGGCTCTCCTGCCTGGGTGTCATCTGAAAGTTGAGCCAGATGAGTTCACCCAAGGCAAGAAGTTGTCCCTTTCCTCCTACCCCTTCAGCTCTCTTTGGCTTCCACCATAATTGAACCATGGGGCCAAATGAGGGTGAGCCCAGGCAGCAGGAGGCCTTGGGGAGGCACAGCACTGTAGATGTATCTCTCTGCTTCTCTTCTTTCACCACCAGCTCTGAGCAGGGCAGAGCTTCACAGTGTCTGGCACCTTCCCATGTCCTGTCCTTTCATGCATGACGGGAGCCCATGGTGCCATGCACCCCGAGAAGCTGTTGCCAAACACCCTGGCAAGCTGTGTCTCACCATCTGCTCCGGAGTGAAGGGTGTTAAAGCTCTCCTCACCCATCTGCTCTGTTGCCATCAGCACCCACCCTCTTTGCTCCCTGCCAGTCCCCTCCATCCCTCTGTTCTCTGCACTCTGGCAGAGGCAGGAGGAGGGTTCAGGCACTCTTGGAAAAGCACTAAGGCAGCTGTTTTGTTTCAGATGAGTACCGCAGGCTTTGCATTGAAGGACTCCCAGTCGTGCCAGGGTTCCCTGGGAACTTCCCAGCAATTCCTGGATTCGGGCCCAATGGTGTTGGGCCAGGACTCAATGGGCCTGGAGGCATTGGACCAAATGGGGCAAATGGACAAGGCGGGATCCCAGGTCTGCCTGGAATGGGCGCAGGAAGTTCAAGCATTGGTAATTAAACTGACTTTCTTACTCTGCTGTCCCAGTTTGGCTACTCATCTCAGGACACAGGCAGTGTGTCCTCCTGCGTGCTGGCCCCTTCTCTGAGCCCTGCACACAGCCCATGCTCTTAGACAGCTCCAGGGTTTATTTTGACACAAGGGGAGTGATGGGATGTGACACTAATTCTGTGCAGGATGCTGAGCCCAGAGGCAGATCAAACAACATCTGCTGGCAGAGCAAGAGCTGAGCCTGGCTCCAGTGCCAGGTATCTTTCCACTTACCAAATAGGAATGCTTTCACGTTACCACCTCCCTCTCTGCCTCCCCCATGCAAAACTGGGTTTCCTACCACTTTGGGCACCTCTCTCATGGGCATCCCCGTATAGCTCCGTGCTAAGGGCTGAAGCCTGTGAAGATGCACTGGATGTCAATAAGTATTGATTCCCACCTTACTTCCAAGAGGCTGAACCATGTTGTGCATGTCAGCAGGGCAGGGACATGCCCGGTACTGCAGCACCCTGCAGAGGCTTATGAGGCAGCTGAGTTTATGCCTGCAGCCCCATGGTTGTTCAGGAGCATCATTGTCACAGGGTTTGGACTTAAGGACCCTTGTGCTTCCTGGGCACAGTCAAGGGAGCTGTAATCCTCTACCTGATGCTGTCTCTTGTGCTTTCCAGGAACTGCCACTTTGAATCAGACCATTGACATCTGCAAGCATTTCACCAACCTCTGCCTGAACGGACGCTGCATCCCCACCCCATCCAGCTACCGCTGCGAGTGCAACATGGGGTACAAGCAGGACGTGCGCGGGGAGTGCATCGGTGAGTAGCTGCTGCCCCACAGCCCCCACCCCAGTCAGAGGCCCACACAAGATGTTGGAGATAGAGGGCTCATGTCAGGTTCAAAGCAGCAAGGCAGAAATGACGTGTGTGCCCTGCAAGGGTGACCACTCCTCTGGTAGCCACCACATTGCCACAGGCAGTGTAGTATCCAGGAATGTGAAAGATTGATACCTGGTGGTGTGTGCTGTCCCAGGCTAAGTGACAGCCCTACTTTAAGGCTGTGCAAGGGGGAAGTAAGCCTGAATTCAGCCTTGAGCTGACTGACGTAAGTAACTCACAAGATGAAGAGACTGGACCCTTGTCTCTGCTCAGGGCAGAAGGAAGAACCTTCCTCTGAAGTGCCTTTACATAAGAGATACTACACTGGGTTTGGAGAACAAAGAGCATGTGAGTAGAGGAGGAGATCCAGGTACATAAAATACATAAAGTGTTAGTAATTGGAGATTCCTTACTGAGAGGTACTTACGCACCCCATTGCCATCCAGCCAATTTCCTTAGAGAAGTATGCTGCCAACCAGGAGCTCACATTTGCAACATCACTGAGAGGCTGCTGAGCCTGTTGAACCCTCAGATTATCATCTGCTCCTACTATTCCATGTAGGGTCTGATGATACTGCAACAAGGCAACTTAGAACCACCAAGAGACTGTATGGCACTGAGAGCAAAGTTAAAAGAATCCGAGTGCAGATGGTGTTACTTTATCCTCCCAGTCATAGGAAAGGGCTCAGGAAAGTGGAGAATAATCAAACAGGGTGAATGCCTGGCTGCATGCCGGTGCCATACCCAAAGTTTTAGCTTCTATGATCATGGGTCTGCTTTTGAGAAGCTGGGCCTTTTGGGAGCTGATGGGCTTCCCCTCATCATGTGGAGCAAGAAGGTCTTCTCCAAAAAGGTGGTCAGATTTGTAAGGAGAGCTTTAAACTAGATTTAGTTTAGATGGAAAAAGGAGATGGAGTTTTGAGTAACAGAGCAGAGCCAGGAGCTGCTGATGCATTAGGAACCAAAAGGGAAACACCTGGGAAATGCCTGAAAGGAATTAGAGCATGTTCCTCTAAAAAGGTGGGAGGGTTGATGATAGCCCATGTGAGTGCTTCTATGCATGCAGCATGGGTAACAAACAGGAGGAGCTGGCAACCACCAGTTGGAAAGCACTGAAATGTGGTGGCACTAAGCACAGGACTGGAGCACTGCAATTGATGGCTATAAGCTGTTCAGAAGAGACACTGAAACTCATAGAAGGTGATTAGAGACAACTGAAGTGGCTTCATCAAGGGCAAATTGTGCCTATCTAGTGGCCTTTGATGTGACTGCATCAGTGAACAAAGAGAAGAGCTATGGCTGTCATCTGTTTGGACTTCTGTAAGGTCTTTGATACAGTTCCCCACAACCTTCTTACCTCTAAATTGGAGTGACATGGGTTTGGCAGATGGACTGTTGGACGGATAAGGAATTGGCTGGAGGACTGTGTCCAGAGAGTTACAGACAATGGCTCAAAGTCCAAGTGGAAACCAGTAACAGTTGGTGTCCCTCAAGGGCCTGTGCTGGGACCAATACTCTTTAATGTCTTCATCAATGCCATAGACATTGGTACTGAGGACACCCTCAACAAGTTTGCAGATGACACCAAGCTGAGTGTTGCAGTTGGTTCACTTGAGGGAAGGGATTCATCCAGAGGGACCTTACTGGCTGTGATGTCAGGATGCTGAGTGCTGGGGTTGAAAGGACAGGATCAGCCGCTCAAGGCAGCCTTTGTTGCCTCTCCTTGTAGCTTGCTGTGTATCATGGTGACTCATGGGTTCAGGCTTTTCTTCTTTCAGATGTGGATGAGTGCTCCAGCAGCCCCTGCGTGCATGGTGACTGCGTGAACACACCAGGCTCCTACCACTGCAAGTGCCACGAGGGCTTCCAGAGCACCCCCACAAAGCAGGCTTGCATTGGTAAGTGTGTTCTGTTTCTCTTTTAGGGAATACACAGTGTCAGTGGGTTATCAGAGACCTAGGTACCAAAGGAAAATTATTGTAAAGGGGAAGGAGAGCAAGAGTCACAGAATCATGGAATGGTTTCTGTTGGAAGGGACATTAAAGCTCATCCAGTTCCAAACCCCTGCCATGAGCAGGGACACCTTCCACTAGAGCAGGTTGCTCCAAGCCCCTGTGTCCAACGTGGCCTTGAACACTGCCAGGGATGGGGCAGCCACAGCTTCTCTGGGCACCCTGTGCCAGCGCCTCAGCACCCTCACAGGGAAGAACTTCCTTAGATCTAACCTAAATCTCTCCTGTTTAAGTTTAAACCCATTCCCCCTTGTCCTGTCTCTATAGTCCCAGCACCAAACAACCTGCCAGCCACATGTGTGACAGGATTTCAGAACAACTTAGTTGAGCTGCCAGCAATGTCCTGAAATCTGTCTGGGAGAAGTTTCCTCTACCTTTATCTACCTTAAAATTGGCTAGAGGCAATCGAGGAACTTACAGAGTCCGTTTCACGAGCATTTTATTTTGACCAGAGATAGGATTTGGAGGATGGATGCAGGGATTGTGATTTCTAGCAAAGTTGTTCTTGCAGCAAGATGGCTCTCTAGATGAGGGACTGCTGAACAAGACCCATAGGAAGGTAATGCTCCATGTGAACAAGAAGCAAAAGCAGATTCCCCTGTCAGTGCCTGACCTTTGATGGTTTTTATTCTTCTGAGTGGTTTCTGATGGAGGGGTTTCCAAAGGACCTCCCCAGTTGCCTGCCATTGTGAAATGCTTTCTTAATTTCCACACTAAATCTTTGAAGCTGAAATCTTCTTGTGGTTCTCTTTTTGGCAGTGGAAATCGGTTCCTCACATCTTCTTTACAACACTTGTTACATGTGGGGAAACAGCAAGTTGTAACCCCCTGTCATCTCTCTTCTAGACTAAACAAATGCAAGTTTCTCCATCTCCTCTCACTGATAATGTTTCCAAGCTTCTCATTGTCCTGTTTTTATCTCCTCAACTTCCTCCATTTTATCTTTGTCTTTTCTAATATGTGGTGCTGAAATTGGATGTCATTCTTCAGCTGTGACCTCTGTAGCTGTCAGAAGAAACTGTCCCATGTAGCTCACACAAAGCTCCTCTGTTGGTATAGCCCAAAAGGAGGTTTCTTTCTGTGCAGGGCCACCCCATTTCACCTGTGATTCAGACCTTTATCTGCCAGGCTGCTCTCAAGCTAACTTATCCACGTTAGGAGAAGTCTACAAAGTGTCTGGATCATTCATTCC
>NW_009922651.1:14126-17803 GCF_000696875.1 Nestor notabilis
TCCAGACTGTTGGTTCTCTGTAATTTGCTCAGAAAATAGCTCCTCCTGTTTTCCCCAGCTCTTGACAAAGGGTCAGTAACAACCCTACCTCAGCTGGTCCTTTCTTCTTTCATCTTTACCCAGAGGCATTCAGTGGCCTGTGTCCCAGAGCAAGTGGACACCATGCTCCTGACACAGCACCTCCCCTGCTGCCATGCTTCAGTCATGTTGTACCCCAACTTCTGTCTTGGAACTTGTTCTGCTGAGGCTCTGTGACCACCTCTTTGCGGCAGGCTGTTGGTTTGAGGGCTTTTGCTGTTTCCCGTGGACTTGAACAGCCTGAGGATGGTTTGAGTTGTAAAGAGAACCCCTGGAGAGGAGACTGGCAAAGACATCATGGAGGGTCTGAGATCCCAGAGTTCTGACCTCGCAAGTGTCATGCTGCTTCCCAAGCATGCTGAAAGCTTTTTCCACACCTTATCCACCTCCTGTAGTGTGCTCTGAGTGAGAGCACTTGCCTGTTGTTCTCATGGCGCATATTAAGCATATTGAAGGCTGCTTGGTGACCTCAGAGCAGCTTCCAGTATCTGAAGGGGGCTACAAGGATGCTGCAGAGGGACTCTTCATCAGGGACTGTAGCAATAGGACAAGGGGTGATGGGTTCAAACTGAAACAGAGGAAGTTCAGGCTAGATATAAGGAAGCAGTTCTTCCCTGTGAGGGTGGCTGACAGAGCCTTGGTTGACATGGTCTTGTGTGAGGCATCCCTGCCCATGGCAGGGGCTTGGAACTGGATAATCTTAAGGCCCTTTCCAACCCAAAGCATTCTATGATTCTTTGATCCTAAGCTGAACTGCTTCTCACTCCACCTGCTGCAACTTTCTTGTGTTTATTTCCCTGGCAGATATCGATGAGTGCATCATGAATGGAGTGATGTGTAGGAACGGCCGCTGTGTTAACACTGATGGAAGCTTCCAGTGTATCTGCAATGCTGGCTTTGAAATCACCCCTGATGGCAAGAACTGTGTTGGTAAGTTATCTCCTGATGCACTTGGGACTGAGCTGAGACTATAGGGATTAGTGGTTACTTTAATCTCTGCTGTATTCCCTTCATCTCTAGGGCAGAGTGCATCTTAAAATGAGAGGACTGAAATAGGAAGGTGTTTTTATAAGGGTGCTAGTGCTCCTGGAGTGCTCCTGTAGGTTTTGGGGTCCAGAAATATGAGCAGGGCTGGGTCTGGAAGGAGGACATTCTCCAGCAGCCAGTGTCTGAGTCCTGCTGTGAGCTGCACTGGCTGACCAGGATACTGAGAGCAGCAGGGATGCAGCAGGACAGCTCTCACCAGGAGCAACAGTGGGAACTCTGCCTTGAAGATTAGCACCCACTGCCATAAGAAGCAATCTGCCCATGACATGGGAGCCAGAATGTTTTTGAGCACAGGAGAGTCTTGTGGCAGCTCTCGGGCTCAACTCATGGTTTGTGTTTGTCCTTCCCAGATCATGATGAATGCGCCACGACCAACATGTGCCTCAATGGGATGTGTATCAATGAGGATGGCAGCTTCAAGTGCATCTGCAAGCCTGGTTTTGTGCTGGCTCCCAACGGGCGGTACTGTGTAGGTGCGTAGGTCCCCAGCCTTGGTCCCTGTCCTCTTCCCAGCCTGCTGCCCACATTCCCGGAGGCTTGTGATGTGTCTGAGGCAAGAGGGAGCTGAGGAAAACCAAGGCTGTTGCCAGGCATCTCCTGCTCTGCCACCAGAAATGACCCCCTCACAGCAGAACGGGCACAGGGGGAAATGTTCTTGCACCTCCACTACTTCAGCACAAATTGGAGCTTCAGTCCTCTTTCTGAAGGAGGTAAAGCAGGGCTGTGAAGCTTCATATGGCCAATGTGAGCTGGCAGCAGTCATCTCCACAGCTTCCCCAGCCTCTGCAGTCTGTTCCACTGCGGTTTGTGTGCCACCTTCCAAAACCAGGAAGGTTAGAATGTGAAAGCGGAGTGGAGAAAGGAGGAGGAGGAGAACATTTCTTTGATATGCTGCTGTGACGTGGGGTGAATTGTCTGGGTCACTGACCTCTTAAGAGAGCAGAGACCAGACCCTGCTCCTTGGACAATGGGCTGGGTCTCAGGAGACTGAAGATTCCTGTTCCTTCCCTTGAACCAGCAGGGAGAGTCAGCAGAGCACACAGGGGATGTGATGCTCTAACTGCACCTCTGGCTCCCTTTTAGCGTCCGAGTCACCCTGCAAAAGAGTGCAAAGCTCCTGTCAGTGTGTCCTTCTGCCTGTGGGTAAGTACCAGCCAGTTGCTCCTTCCTCTTTCAGACATCGACGAGTGTGAGACACCAGGGATCTGTATGAATGGCTGGTGCATTAACACAGAGGGCTCCTTCCGCTGCGAGTGCCTCGGGGGCCTGGCCATCGGTGTGGATGGACGAGTCTGTGTGGACACCCACATGCGCAGCACGTGTTACGGAGGCATTAAAAAGGGCACATGTGCTCGTCCCTTCCCAGGAGCAGTCACCAAGTCTGAGTGCTGCTGTGCTAACCCAGACCATGGCTTCGGAGAGCCCTGCCAGCCCTGTCCGGCCAAGAACTCTGGTGAGCTCCTCTTCCATCTGAGTTTGCAAAGAGCCTAGGAGGTGCTTAGAGACATTGCAGGTCCCAGAAATGGCCTTGACAGCTTGGCAGGGACATGGGAAAGCCATAGGCAGTGGGAAAGGAATGCCATGCAGTTAACCAATTGAGGTTGGATCTACAAATCTGAAGCTGATTTCATTGCAGGGCTTCTCACAGTGTTGGATTACTAACTGTGAGTACCAGCTCTAAAGTGCACATTGTATAAGTATAAACAGACACTGCTTGGAAGCCCATAGATGACATTCAACCAAGCAATAAATCCAACATTACCCAGAGTTAATGTCACTTTGTGTGAACTGTCTAGAAAAGCTAACAGCTCTGTTGTGCTTTCCACACAGCTGAATTCCAGGCGCTCTGCAGCAGTGGCATTGGAATAACAGCTGATGGCAGAGGTATGTGCATCCCATGTACCACATTCTAGACAGGCACATCTAACCTCACTCTCAGCATTTTCTTTCTGCTGCTTTTAGTGGAGTGTGCATGCATCTGTGGGAGTGTGTGCCATGGGAGACTTGGCACTGCGGAGGGTGTGCTGGAGAGTTAGTACATCACACCCAAGTATGTAAGAGCTGTTTGTGAGTAAGCACAGGGTAGTTTGCGTAGCCTGGGTGGGTGTTAAGTGCATGCAAGAGCCTATCTCTGTGTTAGTGAGTGTCTGGGGGTGGGATGTGAGCTTGGGCACAGGGAGAGAGAAGTGCTGTGTGCCTTTTCTCCCCTCTCCATGAGTTGATGTTGAGCAAACATCCCTGAGGACTGTATATTGAATCAAAGAGTTCATTCCTGGCACCCTCTGGGAACTACATTTCTGGGGATGCACACACAGAGTTTGGCTTTACTCCCTGCTTTAGTGGGAATGAAGAGCATGACCAACTACATCCTCTTGCTTGTTTCCATCCTCTGCCCTTCAGCTCTGTGGTCACAAGGGAAGAGGGCTCAGGGGGAGGGAGGTGATAAGCGTGTGTTGGGATGTGTTGCCAATGGGCTGCTTTGAATTAGACAGCAAGAGGTCAGGCAGGCTGCTGCGCTGCCAGCCCTGGGCAGTGTTTGGATCAGCCGGAAG
>NW_009922651.1:17834-24796 GCF_000696875.1 Nestor notabilis
CTCCGGTCTTTCAAAACTTTCCAAATGGGAATGAGCCAGAGGCAAAACCCTGGTGGCTTCTTGGGCTTCCTTCCAGGGCACCGTGTCTTGGCCAAAGTCAGTCTCAGGCTAACGATAAGATGCTTTCTAGCAAGAAGCTGACGTCAGACATGCTCTGGTCAGCCCATTGCTGCCCGCAGCCAGGACTAGATGCACTCAGAGCTCTTCAGGGTTGCATTTCCCTGGGGATGTAACTGAAATCCAACTATGTGGAGACAAAGGGCAGCAGTGTCTGGGAAGCCCTGGCCTGGGCTGCTTGCCATCTGGCACTATGGCACTGTGAGGACACTGCTGTACATACACAAACCTGCCCTGTTCTGTGGGGAGGCTGGTTCTTGCCAGGGTAAAATCTTTTTGCCTGGGCAGCAGAGCAGGTTGTCCATCATGCTCTGCCCTTACCCCAGCTGGAACCAGCATCCTGCTCAAAGCATCTTACAAACAGTTCTTCCTCCCAGCCTTTCCATTAGGAGTGATAGTAAAATGGTGTGCCCTGAGTACCTGGGTAAAGATACTGTAAGGAGACTCAGGAATGTAACAGAAGGACCTGAGAGCCCTTGATATGGAACCGAGTCTGGGTTTATCTCAACCCCTTATCCAGTTCTGTCCTTCTGAGCTCAGAGCCCTGTGCTGGATCAGCTGTGTATCCCCAGTGCCATAGCCGCAGAAGGAGAGGAAAAAGGCTTTCCGGGACCCACTGGGTCAAAGCAGGAGGGTAGTTAGGACAGGAAGGAAGGATTTCACGGCGGGGTGCCCCAGCTGGCTGTTGACACCAAGGAACAATGAAGAATTAGAGCTGGAAGTTTTCTGTGTTTGTGTTTGCCCGGGTCCACCTAATTTGACTTCTTTCTCTGTGCAGACATCAATGAATGTGCCCTCAACCCTGACATCTGCCCCAATGGTATGTGTGAGAACCTGCGAGGGAGCTACCGCTGCATCTGCAACCTGGGCTACGAGTCAGATCCCACGGGCAAGAACTGTGTGGGTGAGTTCTGAGCAGCTCCAGCTCCATGTGGCAGGGAACCAGGAGCTCAGGGCTGCTGGGGAGAGGGGAGCACTGCACAGGAGCCTGAGGTGATACAGCTGATGCCCTCAAGCACTGTTCCCGTTCAGAAGAGGGCATAGTGGTGGTGTAGCTCATCTGCCCCATCTTTCTGCCCGCAGATGTTGATGAATGCACTGTCAATCGTCTGCTGTGTGACAATGGACTGTGCCGCAACACACCCGGCAGCTACACCTGCACCTGCCCCAAGGGCTTTGTCTTCAGGACGGAGACAGATACCTGTGAAGGTAACGTGACTCTGAAGGTACCAGAGAACATCTTCATGAGACTAAAGAGCTATGGCCTGAGCTCCTGCCTGAAAGGGAGCTCAAGGTCTAAAGTGTCTTTGGTTCCCTTTTGACCACAGTGGTTTGAACTGGAGCAGATCCAGCCTTTGGGTTTGTGCCTTTTTTTCTCTCCTAGGGGGAAGTTTCACACTTCATTCAAAAGAGTAGACATCCAAACCCAGAACATCTGGACTTTTCAGTGACTGAAAACCAGAACAATTTCCTCTAGAGCCCCAAAATTGTAGCTAAAACCTGACCAAAATTGCAAGTTTTGGCAATTTGGTTGCAAGCTTGCACTTTGGAGTGGGGAGAATGATTTCCTGACCACAAAGTCCTCAAACATTTGAGAATTGGCACTTTGCATGTAAGTGTCTGTTTAGAGGGAGAAAAAGTTTTCTGTAAAGAAGGTGAAAAATGCCAGATTGCCTGGACTGAGGATCCTCTGAGCAGTTGAAAAACTCTTTTTGTCATGTTCTTTTTCGTCTCCCCCCCAGTCTCTGGCCCAGAAAACCAGGTGCCGTGGCACTCACTGACAGCCCCTTTCTTCCCACAGATATCAACGAGTGCACCTCTAACCCCTGTGTGAACGGTGTCTGCAGGAACAATGCTGGTTCCTTTGCTTGTGAGTGCTCCCCTGGCAGCAAGCTGGACCCCAGCGGCACCATCTGCGTGGGTAAGGATGTGACCTTCTACAGGCAGCTCTGGGACAGTGTCTGGTATCAGTAGTGCCTGTCATCACCCCTTGCTGTTCATCTGAAGCAAGTCTTATATTCCTGGCTTGGGGATGGGGATCCTTTGACCCCTCTCTTTCTCATCTAGTGTTTCCTTGGTTGTTGGTAACAATTAACATCTCATTCATGCATCCAGAGAGCCTGAGAAGCTGCAGCCTCAGGCAGTGCTCTGAGCAGTGTGCAGCAGACACAGAAATCCCCAGCTGTGCTACAGCCATGGGATTCCAGGGGATCCTCAGGGCACCAGGATGGTGGGTTCTCACTTATCAGATATGCTGACATTAAGGCAGATCAGGATGAAGGAGATCTCTTCTCCTCAAGATAATAAGGTACCCACTTTCCACTCCTAGATGGTCAGGGACAGCTGGAGGAAAGGACTCTTTCTACCCAGAAGAAGAGCAGGCTGGAACTAGGAGAAGGGCAGGACACAGAACTGATGCAATAGTTGTATCAGAGAGCACAGAAATGCTGCTCCACAGCACAGCAGTGCTCAGGAGACCAGCAGTTTGTGTCCCTGTCCCACAGCATGAAGGATAAAGTGACACCAGAGAGCAATAGTCACACTGCAGCTCCAGGATAGTTTCTTCTTAGCTGCTCCTCATGGCAGCCTGGCTTCCACGAAGCTGGGAACCTCCATCAAGGAGCAGCTCTTCACTCGTGTCTTGTCTTTGCCCCTCCAGACAGCATGAAAGGGACGTGCTGGCTGAACATCCAGGATGGACGTTGTGAGGTGAACATCAACGGGGCCACACTGAAATCGGAGTGTTGTGCCACGCTGGGGGCAGCGTGGGGCAGCCCCTGTGAGCGCTGTGAGATTGGTAAGGCTCTGCTGGCACCACCCTCAGGAAGGCAGGAGGAAGCCCATTTCTTTGCTGACATTCCTCTGTTTTCTTGCAGATACTGCCTGTCCCCGGGGATATGCTCGGATGAAGGGGGTCACGTGTGAAGGTAAAGTGCTGCAGGACACAGAAAACTAGGGTTTTATTGGGAACATGGTCATTCCTTATTGCTGTCCTGCAGCTTTGAGTCTGGTGGGGGATCTACACTTTCTGGCCCTTTGCTGGACTCTCTTCTTCTCTGTCTCATACTGTCGAGTCCAGAACTGAACGTGGCACTCCAGTTGTGCCCTCAGCCATGCTGATTAGGGAGGAAGCATCAACTCCCTCAACCTGCTGGCAACACTCCTAATGCAGCCCAGGATACCACTGGCCTCTGCAGCAAGGGCACATTTCTGCTTCATGTTCAACTTGGTGCCTACCAGGACCCCGGGTCCTTCTCTGCCAAGCTGCTTTCCAGCTGGGTGACCTCCAGCATCTATTAATGTTCCTGGCAGCCCATCTCTCCAGCTTGCCAAGGTCCCTCTGGATGGCAGCATGACCTTCTGGTGTATCAGTCACTCCTCCAAGTTTTGTGCCATCAGCAAATTTGCTGAGGATATGCTTTACCCCATCATCCAGATAACTAACAAAGATGTTAACAGGATCAGACCCAGTACTGGGCCCTGGGGTACACCACTGAACAGCACTCTCTGGGCCCAACCATTCAGACAGTTTTCAATCTATCTCACTATCTGCTCAACCAGCCCGTACATGAGCAGCTTGTGTATGAGGTCCTTATGGGAAGCAGTGCCAAAGGCCTTACTGAAAGTGGACCATGTCCACCACTACTCCCTTGCCTACTGGGCCAGCCACTTCATCATAGAATTGTAACAAGCTCATCAGTCATGACTCCCCCTGGTCCATCCATGCGGACTCCTGCTGATGATATTTTTGTCATTCATGTGCCTGGAGATGGGTTTCCAAGTTTAGCTGCTCCATCAGCAATACTCGTGTTTGTGAGTCCTGGTGTCACTCTATCAGTGCTGTGCCAGCCATGAATATGAGCAACAGGACCACTCTATCTCTGACAAGGCTTTGGAATGTCCTTGCAGAAGTGTTTGGGCATGGCAGTGGCTGTGCATGGTGGGTATGGTTTTCATTGTGACAGGATGCCAGTTTTAGTCTTTTGGGCAGCTCTGGGCTCCTTCCGTCTCCTCCAGGAGCTCCTCAAGGCCCCACTGGGCTTGTCCATGTGCCACTCTCATGCCTGTCTCTTGCTTTTGTGCCAACAGATGTGAATGAGTGCGAGGTCTTCCCTGGTGTCTGCCCAAATGGGCGCTGTGTGAACACGGCTGGCTCTTTTCGGTGCGAGTGTCCAGAAGGACTGACCCTTGATGGCACTGCTAGGACATGTGTGGGTAAGGACACCTCACCTCAGCCACATCCTGGCCGCTGTTCAGCCCTATATACAGTGGTCCAACCATTCCCTACCCACCACGTGCAAGTCTTGAGAACTGAGTGGTGGCACATCATACCTGCTAAGAGCTGCCAAACCTAGCAGCCTAACCACGGCAGGGCTGCCATAGTTTCAAGTCTCCAGGTTCAGCCAGTAATGCAGTCATTTTCCTTGGGTGGACTTCAGGGGTAGACATACAGTTAACCTGACTGGTTAATGACATGGCCCAGCAGCCCTAAACCAAATCCTGGCTGCTTTCTGCACACACTATGACAAAACTCTGCCCTCCATGTGGGCCATCTGCACTACTAACTCCACTGTGGAGGTTCCCTTCTCTGGCCCCGTTGCCAACAGTCACAGGCTGGCCATGTCCATACTATTAAATCTCTCATAGCATCCCAAACAAGGTGGCCTCATCCACATGGCCCCTACCTGGGCATTGTTTGGAGGATGCTCCAGCCAAAGCTGTTCCAGAAACCTTGCTGACTGTGTCACAGGAAATGATACCTCTGGTTGTCCTAGAGGTTGGGTGCTGCAGGCAGGGGTTCAGCTCTGCTCTCTCACCAGATGTGCGTGTGGAACAGTGCTACATGAAATGGGACGAAGACGAGTGCACGGAGCCGCTGCCAGGCAAGTACCGCATCGACATGTGCTGCTGCTCCGTGGGCTCAGCCTGGGGCATCGACTGTGAAGAATGTCCCAAGGTTGGCTCCAGTGAGTACAAGGCCATCTGCCCAAGGGGACCTGGCTTTGCCAACCGAGGAGACGTGCTTTCAGGAAGGCCTTTCTACAAAGGTGAGAAAAAAGAGGAGCTGCTGATGACGGGCTGTGCTCAGCCCATCTCAGCTGCAGCCCAAGGACCCTGCTGCTTGCCTGGGGGCTCTAGGCTCATTGCAGACATCCCCTCCCTGAAATATTGCTGTTCTGTCTTCACCCACAGATGTGAATGAATGTAAGGTCTTCTCTGGCCTGTGCACTCATGGGACCTGCCGAAACACCATTGGCAGCTTCAGGTGTCTCTGTGGCAACGGCTTTGCTTTGGATGCTGAGGAAAGGAACTGCACAGGTAAGGGAAGAGCAGCTTCCTCTGGAACACTTGCCCATCCTGCAGCCTTGCCCACCTTGTGGAATTCTTAGCATGATGGTACCCAGAGGAGCCACAGCATTTAACTAGGGATGTGCTGAGAAGCCAAGGGCAGGACCACGAGCAGAAGGCTCCTTCTGCTTATGGGATGAAAGACGAATCCTGCACCAGAGAGAGAGTTTAACTGCTGTCTCTCCCTTCAGGAAGAGGAGTTCCTTGGTTTGCTGGGCCAGACTTGCCAGTCCTTGTTCATTGAATTTGATGTGCAGTGCAGGCAGCTGTAGTGGTGCTTGTAGTCTGTTCTGCCTCCACTAGCTGCTCTT
The DNA here is from genome assembly GCF_000696875.1 of Nestor notabilis. Lineage (NCBI taxonomy): Eukaryota > Metazoa > Chordata > Aves > Psittaciformes > Psittacidae > Nestor > Nestor notabilis. Next base: position 23,612 of record NW_009922651.1, read on the forward strand.
CATCCCCACAGACATCGATGAGTGCCGCATCTCACCAGACCTGTGTGGCCATGGCACCTGTGTCAACACGCCGGGCAGCTTCGAGTGCGAGTGCTTTGAAGGCTACGAGAGTGGCTTCATGATGATGAAGAACTGCATGGGTAAGGACTTGTCTCCAGGGCAGGGCTGCACCTTAATCTTTTGCAACAGGGAAGAAAGTAGCTGATGCCACAAAGGGCTTTGTGCCAAGCTGCTCTCTCTGGCAACCTGTCTGTCTCTTCCTTACTATTAAGCCAAACCTCTTCATTGCCCTCTAGGGGAGTGGTGGGAGTCCCCGATGCTGCAGAGATCTCTGGCAGCCTCTGCTCTCCCCAGGGTAGTGAGTCTTTTGCCTTGCTCTGATTACAGAGGTGGAGCTGGGCTGAAGGGCAGCACATGCAGACGGAGGGATGCTGTGTGTAGAGCTGAGGGCACCACAGATGTAATCCCGGGACTGCTGTGCTCTTACCTGCGCCAATAGTCCACCAGTGAAGGGCTCCACGCTGCCTCTGCTAGCAGGGCTCTGCACCATGCAGAGGCAGTGAAAAGGTTGTGAGACTTGGAGCCAAAACTGGAAGCCTTCCCTCAGAAACCTCTATTCATGAGGACCTCCTGGTCCAGAGGCTAGAGCCTGAGCCTAGCACCAGGGCTGGTGGTGCCCCATGAGCCAGGGAAGGAGACTGGCAGCCTAGGCCAGCATCAGGGAGGACTTTATGTATAGCATGAGGCACAGGGGAGCATCCTGGGCTCCTCCTGTGGTAACATTCATGGGACATCGTTGGTCCTGCCCTGCCACCTCCTGGCCACCGTTACCTCAGCTGAGGGAGGCCAAAGGGAAGCCTGTGGGCCACCAACCAGCTTTTCTCCAGTTCTTTCCCATCCCTTTCCTGCTTGCTATACCCAAAGGGCATTTTCCTGCACCCCCAGTGCGATGTTGCCTTCCTTATTTTACACTAGACTAAGGCCTCGTGTTTCCTTTTTCATCTTGTACTTGTTCATGTACAACGTTCATTCTTCATTTTGTGCTCTTCCTTCACTTGGACCTTCCCTTGCACCAAACGCTGGCCACTAACCTTTCCTCTTGTTTCAGCCACCAGCAGCTGGAGCTTGAGCCTGGCATTGCCACTGAGCTGGGACAGGAACCATGCCTGGTATTTTCATTCCTGC
>NW_009922651.1:24827-34833 GCF_000696875.1 Nestor notabilis
AACCTTTATACTGGAGATTGGCTACTGCCCAGTGGAGCTCTGCCAGGCCAGCAGCTTGAACTCATTGGCTGTGAGCTCCACTTCTCATACGCACTTGGCTCTTTCCTTTGGGTGATGTCTCGTCTCCTTCTACTTATTGTCAGCCTTGTGTTACCCATCTATTATTTATTCTGCCACTGATTATTTACATATCCACACTCTAAATGTACACCCATCTCCAGACATGATTCATATGTTCAACCCTTACATTAAACCGTGTCTTTTCAAACACCATTGCAGAATGTTTGTCAACTTGTAGATGTTTTTGTAGATGTATCCATGCCACCACAGTTATCTTCCTAACTTGGTTCATCTACCTGCCCTAAATGATGTCTCACATACTACATCAGTCATTTAAACACAGTTACATGTAGCTTGGTCCCTTTCTTAGATGATAGATGTTCCTTGCAAGGAGCTGTCAGTTATATCATGATTACATCACTACTGAGATTCCTAGACCTATTATTTCCACTCCTCTATTAGAAGACAGATTAAGCTTTGGTCTTCATAGCACTGCTGTCATTGCACATCCCACAACCACGTGCCATTAAATCGAATGCCTCCACTGGCATGAGAACATGGAGAAATACCTTGCTCAGCAAGAGGTTCACCATTTGATAGCTTGTGTCTCTTCCAGCTTGAATCTTGCTGATTCAACCAGTTTTTCTTGGCCTGCTTCCCACTCAAGTTTTTCTCATATGACTCTCAACCTGGTCTCACTTCTGTGTGAGATCTAATCAACTGCTGCTGTATCTGCATTTTCATACCAGCCTCAACCATTAGTCAAGCCCCTGTCTAGTTCCCCAAATACATAGCACAGATCAAGTCCTTCATGAAAAGTTCTGGTGGACCATCTGCATTCTTCTACCCCACTCTATCTCCAGTTAGGATTGTAAAGGCTCCCTTTCACCTGCCCATTTATTCATCCTTTATCCTTAGATCATTCTTTACAACTCCTGCCATCTGGCCAAAGCTTGGTTTTATTCTGTCAGCTTCTCATCTGTTTTCAATTCTTGTTTGTAGCTTAAAAAAATCCCATCAATGACCTCAGTACCTCAGTTTGTCTCCAACAAGTCAGCCAGACTGTTGCTGTCCTCTAATTCCTGGCATACCATGTTCCTCTCCTCATCTGTCTAGCCAGAAGAGCTTGTCTGACTGACAGCCTTAATACTCTGCTCTTTCTGCTTTGGCTTGGACTTTCAAACCACTTCAATCTGTGGCTTGATTCAATACCATTTATTTCTTTTTTCTATTTGATTCTCCAAGTTCTTTAAAATATATCTGCCACTGGCAAGGGGTTGTGTCTTTCCATACAATTTGTAGCGTGGGTTTCCACAGCTTACACTGATCTTTCTCCTCTTTCTCCTTCTTCATTTCTGAGATACTGAGAATATCACAGCCCCACTGATGGCCTGATAAGTTCTTTCAGTAATGAGATGTCTGATATCTTTACACAAGGATGTTGTATTTCATCGTTGGGTTGGGTTGGGTTGTTTGGGTTTTTTATAATGCCCATTCCACCTTAACCTTTTTTCCAGGTGACAGGGGATTGACTCATTTCACCCCCAAGTGTGTTGTGACAACTGTGGCTTTTCCCATGGTCAAGGATTAACTTCTTCCTGCCTGTGTTTGGCAAAAGAACTTGGCTTCAGCCTCCTGAGGGAGGAATTCTTGCCAGGCTCTGGCAGGAGACAACCTCAGCACTGAACCTGCATCCTACAATTCATTAGGAACAGCCTCCTACCATGGAGAATCAGAGGCATGGGTCCTGTGGGGCTATTTGATAGAGGCCCATCACCTCCACTGTCACACATATTCCAGTCTACTTTAGCTGCAGAGGAGATGAAAATCTCAACAGAGTGTTTTGTTCAAGTAAGGTGAAAGATTCCATTCTTAATCCCAAGGAAAACAAACATATGAGAAGAAGATGGGTTTCAAATAGATCTGCATCACTCCCCTGTCTGCTGGCAATAAAAGGGGTTTAGGGGCATTGTTTTAGCTCGCTCAGTTCATTTATATTACACACAATGGCTTTGTATTCTGAATGCACATGTCTCAGAGTACAGCTGTGGACAGATGAATCCTCTGAGCAGTTCCATGGAAGCTTCCCTTCTTTTCCCTCTCCTACTGTCAGTGCAAAACATCTCGAGTCAAATCTAGGGACAAGCAAGAATATAAAATCTTTTGAGTCTGTGCTGGGACCAAAATAGAGAAGCTCATTCTCAGATTCCTGTTTCCAAAGTTAGAGGATCAGATTCATCCAGCACTTGCCATGTGAAGCACCACAAGTAGCACAAAGACCTGTACAATATCACAGTAGATCACAAAGAGCTTACTCCAGGGGCCACAGATCATGAATCAATAATAAGGCTTCCCAGTTTTCATACTTGCAGTTCTTCATCTCCTTCTTCTGTGGGTTTCTGTTTCCAACCACCACCATTCCAGTAGTTTCCCTTGCTTGGGGGTTGGGTTTTTTTTGATTCTGGCATTCCTAAACTTCTCTATCACTTTTTTCACTTGTAATGCCAGCAGCCTGATTCCATCTTTGCCTGGATCACATCCCTCTCACAGCAGTTACATCTATTTCAGGAATTTCTCCAGTTCCCAGTAAATTTAATCTCTTTGTCCATATGTGATTTTTTCAGCCATGCACAGCCTATTTCCTAGCCCTGTGTGTGATTCTGGCACTGCTTGAAGGCTGTTACAAGAAGGTCTCTGCCAGTCTTCTATAAGAAAGTAGACATTTTCCAAGGAACTCTCCCTCTGCTGATAGGACTTGTGACAATGTCCTAGGACAGGTGGATGTGAGCTGGGAACTATCTTTCTAATCCTTGCTGGCTAATCTGCACAAAGCTGCTGACTTCTTTCCTCCTGATGTTACACTTTCCATTCTACTGAGATCAAGACAAGAGCTGTGATTTCCCAAGTGCATACTTCAACCATCAATCCATCCAAGCCCTGCATTCGCTGCCCTGTTGATTTTGTGATGTCCCTCTGTGGTGATGGGGCTGTGGTGCACGGCACCAGCTCCACCCCATCATCTGGACAACCAAGCTGAAGGGGACAGTCCACCACATCTCAGAATCTGTGATTCTATGATTTCATGTTGTTCTCTGTAGATATCAATGAGTGTGAGCGGGACCCACTGCTGTGCCGAGGTGGGATCTGCATGAACACAGATGGCAGCTTCGAATGCATCTGCCCCCCTGGACATGAGCTGACGTCTGAAGGGAACACTTGCATAGGTGAGATGAAGTTATGAACAGAGTCTGTTCAAGGGTAATGATACAGGGAGACTTGGATCTCATGATGGGCACGTGAATCTGTCCTTTCAATTCTGTATGTGGGTAGAACACACTTATCCTGGAGGGACCGAGGTCGCTCCCAGGGTTTCATTGCACTTATGATGTCTGTTTTCTGCCTGCTGTTCACTGAAGACTGATCAGTGGGGCACTGACACTCAGTCTGGAGAGAGTAGTAGGTGCGGGGTAGCCAGGGAGGATACCAAATGATGCTCATCATGATATCAGCATGGCTGGCTGCTCACACTGTTCTTCCTACTGCAGATATCAACGAATGCTCCCTCAGTGACAACCTGTGTCGCAATGGACGCTGCGTCAACGTCATTGGTACCTACCAGTGTGCCTGTGATTCGGGTTTCCAGGCCACACTGGACAGGCAGGGCTGTGTTGGTGAGTGCTTCTCTTTGCCAAATAGGTGTGCCAAGACCCCGGTATATATACATAAGCCTCCTGGTCTCATGCCTCTTAAAATGCTTGCTGGGGTGTCTGAGGGTAAGGCAAGGGGGAGAACCTCCTCGTTGAGCTACAGCCAGGTTGGTCATCAGCTATGAAACTAGTGTGAGCTGCAAGTGGTTGGTATGGAAAGCAAGAGATGCTTTCTTCTGGCTGGGGGAGTTTTGTTTCCTCTTCAGCACCTCTCCCACCTTGTCTCTGTTACTGGCACCTTGGTTGAGCAGCTCTGTTGCAAGGCACACATGGGCCCATGACCCAGGCAGCTGCTTAACCTCTCCCTTCTCCCCCAGACATTGATGAGTGCACCATAACCAATGGTGGCTGTGACACACACTGCTCCAACTCGGAGGGCAGCTATGAATGCAGCTGCAGTGAAGGCTACGCGCTGATGCCAGACAAGAGATCATGTGCAGGTGAGCAGTCAGCTTTGCCCTTGTAGGTGCTGTCCCAGGGACCTCTGCATCCATGGCCAGTCAGCCTTAGTGTTGGCTTCAGGGTGAGGGGTCTCATTTTTAAGTCACTTCCAGAGAGGTGATTTTCCTGGACAGATGTTTTTGCTGTGCACTGCAATGTCCAGCCCCTTGTTAAAGGCTCCAGAGTCCTGTAACTACATGATTTGGAGCAAAGTCCCTCCTGTGACTCCCTCCTGCTCCCACAATACCTTTTCACTGACTCTAACATCTTTACTCTGTTCTCTTCTCTCTAGATATTGATGAATGTGAGGATAATCCAGACATCTGTGATGGGGGGCAGTGCACTAACATCCCTGGGGAGTACCGCTGCCTCTGCTTTGATGGCTTCATGGCATCCCTGGATATGAAGACCTGTATTGGTGAGGACAAGGCTGTGGTCAGCACTGCATCACAAGGCTGTTGTTGGATGGAGGAAGGGCTACAGAGCGTTACCGCAGAGCTGTGTCATGGTTCTTGTGGTGTTCCAAGCAAGTACTTTTTCTCCTGCAGACGTGAATGAATGTGATCTCAACCCTAACATCTGCCTGCACGGCGAGTGTGAAAACACAAAGGGCTCCTTCATCTGTCACTGCCAGCTGGGCTACTTTGTCAAGAAGGGAACCACAGGCTGCACAGGTAGGAACACACTAGACTGGATGCTCCTGGGCACTCCTAGAGATGTGACTGTGTGCTGGGAGCCCCTCCTGGGCAGGCAGAGATTGCCAGGGAGGCAGGCTGCAGGCAGGAACGGACACTCTCCTAGCTGACAGCCAAGCCAGGGGCTTGCCCTTCCTTCTGTCTTCATCTTCCAGGGGTGAGCAGGGTGAGAGTTGTAGCCTTGAGCTGGTCAAGGGTACAACTCCAGGCAGCCTCTTCCCCAGAGCATCCCCTGGGGCTCAGAATCCCAGGAGCTGTTGGTACCCAGGCCCATTAGCAGGATTGTACCCCCTCCTCTCCGATGGAAGCGGAGCTGTGTCAGCTCTGATGTCCTTCCTTCCTGCAGACATTGATGAGTGTGAGATTGGGGCTCACAACTGTGACATGCACGCCTCCTGCATCAACGTGCCCGGGAGCTTCAAATGCAAGTGTCGTACAGGCTGGCTTGGAGATGGGCTGAAGTGCAACGGTGAGTTCCTCATCCCAGGAGAGGGGCTTCATGTGTCCAGGTGCTCTGTGGACACCTGTGAAGGCTGGACATGTATTTGTGGGATGTGGAGCATGTGGGCATGGTATTGAGATGAGTGTAGATGGCTGTCGGGTTGGCAATGTGGCTGTGTGGTGATGTGCTGGGGGTATGGTGTGGACGGACTTGTAGTGGTTTGATAACTGTGAGAGCTAGAGCTGAGTACCAATGCAGTGAGCAGAGGTAGAAATTCAGAACAAGCTCATTTAATCTTTTAAGTTATTGGATTATGAGGCACTGGAGGAGAACTGAGGAACTGTCCCTGCCCGTGGCAAGGGGTTGGAACTGAATGATCTTAAGATCCCTTCCAACCCAAACCATTCTGTGATTCTATGGATGTGGGAGGTGTGTAGGGATGTGCTGGTGTGTGTACCTGAGTGCAGAGACTTCCTGGCATGTGTGGTGTGTGTTAAGGGATGTAAAGATATGTGTGTCTGAACTGGGAAGGTACTGGGAGTGTGGATATGTGCGTGGAAGTGTCTCACTGCCATACTGTGTGTGTCAGCACTGCCATGGGAGTGTCTCAGGGCCATAGGGGCTCACAGAGATGTGCTGGAGCCTCATGAGTGCTCCAGGTTCCTGGAGGCTGTGGTCTCCTGGGCCATTTGAGCGTCCTCTGGGCCCCTGCACTATCTGCCTGGGCTTAGAGGGAAGGCCAGAGGCAAAGCGCTCACAAGGGTGTTCTCCCTTCCCAGACCTGGATGAATGCGCAACTGAAGAGCACAAGTGCAACCTGAATGCCAACTGTGTCAACACACCAGGCTCCTACCGCTGTGCCTGCCGAGAAGGCTTCAATGGGGATGGCTTCTCCTGCTCTGGTGAGGCCCAAAGACTCAGTGGGGACCCTGCTGGGACATGGAGTCACCCCTTCAGAACCACCAAGCTGGTTCAGCACCCAGCTGCTTGTGTCTGGGGTTCCCCAAAGCACATGTCCCCCAAAAGCCACTGCAGCCTGCCTTGAACCACGGCCTGCTCAGATACCTGTAGCAGAGATCCACCCTCTTCTCAGCATGTGTTTGGGGAGGATCAAGGCAATGAGGAGTGTTGCAGCCTCCCAGCAGAGGGGTGGAAAGCAGCTCATGGGAGTTTCCTGGGCAAGCTGAGGGAAGCTCCCGTCTTGGGGTGGACACCACGTCAGTCTCGTGCTTGACCCTCTCTAGATGTGGATGAGTGTGCGGACAACGTGAACCTGTGTGAGAATGGCCAGTGCCTCAATGCACCCGGGGGGTACCGCTGCGAGTGTGAGATGGGCTTCAACCCCACAGAGGACAGCAAGGCCTGCCAGGGTGAGTGCCCAGACTTCTGACTGCTGCTCTAGGAGGTCTGGTGTCCACCTCCTTTCTGGTCTTGGTCTCTCTACTGCCCTGTCACCACCTGATCGATGGCTAAGCAAGACCAACCATCCCCTGGTGGTGCAAGGCTCCTGAGGTGCCAACTCTTCCAGTACAGCTGATCTCCAGCCTGAAGCAAGGTTGGATGAGGTCAAAGATCCATTAGGATGTGGACAATCAGGAAAACAGGGGTGAGGGAGGGGGCATACACAGAGCATACCAGCGTGTCTAGTCCTCCTCACCCAGGAGATGGGATCCCATGGCTCTAGAACCTGAGCTGGGTTACCCACAGCTGGGCTGTGGCTCTGCTTTGAGATGGGACACCAGATCCTGAATCCTCAGCTCTCCCTGTTTTGCAGACATTGATGAATGCACCTTCCAGAACATCTGTGTCTTTGGGACCTGCCAGAACCTGCCTGGGATGTTCCGCTGTGCCTGTGATGAAGGCTATGAACTGGACAGGAGTGGAGGCAACTGCACAGGTACAGGGCTTGCACAGGGCTCCTGGATGAGGGTCACTGCTCTGGGATCTGCTGGTGTGACCTTGCCCCAGCCACGACACTGGGAGTGGCACTAGCAGCCTAAAGCCATTTAAGCATCCCTGTGTGATGTGGTGATGTGCCTTTGCTCTTGGCAATGCTGGTGGGAGCTGGGCCTTCAGTGGATACGAGGGAAAGCTGTGGCTCTGCTCCTTTCTTCTGACTCTGGGCAGGGTGGTGTGAGGTAAGACAAAGCAAGATCTGTTTCTAGAAGGCCATAGAAACATTGTGGTTGTGGGGATACAGTGCAGAGCTTAGTACGTACAGTGCAGAGCTTAGGGCTGTGGTTTCTGTGGTTTCTTCATCTATTTATTTTTCAGTCTTCATCTTTCCATCCTTGCAGACATCAATGAATGTGCAGACCCTGTGAACTGCATCAACGGCCTGTGTGTCAACACCCCTGGCAGCTACCTCTGCAACTGTCCACAGGACTTCGAGCTGAACCCCACTGGTGTGGGCTGTGTGGGTGAGTGGAGAGGACACCTTCCATCTGAGACCTTGGCAGTCCTTCTTGTTGGTCCCACATAGCTGAAACTGGTCACTGCCAGAGGCTGGGGTGGCTGACCACTCTCTGTCCTGCCAAATACCTGGCTGTGCTGGAGGAGTATCTACCTCCTGTTAAGCCTGGCCCACCTTGTGTCACCAGTGTGGGTGCTCTGCTGGTTGAAGTAATGATATTCCTGGGCAGCTCTGGAGCTATTCTTCAGTGTTTGTTTCTTGAAAGGCCCTGGGTTACTGGGGACATTATTTGGGTCATGTTCTGCAGCCATACTGATGGCAGCCCACCAAGCTGTGACCCCTGTATGATAGAGTGTGGCTTTTACCACACAAGCTGGACACACTTTATTCTTGAAGGGTTCTCAAAGTCATGAGCTGCAAGGACAGTTTGGCTGTGGTTTACCACAACATAGGTAGCTGACAGTGTGGGCATCTGGGACAGAACTGGGGTCTTATCCCTCTTCCCTGCTTCTTGATGCCATAATGCCATTCTTTCCTCCTGTGCACACAAGTCTTTCCCGGAGGGGATTTGCTCACCCACTGCTGTCTTTGTGCAGATACCCGTGTTGGGAATTGCTTCCTTGACACCCAGGATCGAGGCGATGGTGGGATCTCCTGCAGCGCAGAGATTGGAGTTGGGGTCACCCGGGCATCCTGCTGCTGCTCGCTGGGGCGTGCATGGGGCAACCCATGTGAGCTTTGTCCTCCAGCCAACACGAGTGAGTTGGGAACATACCTGAGGTGACCTTGGACATGGGCTGGATGGGCAGCACAGAGCTGAGAAGAGAGATGGGGCCACATCCCTATGGCTTTTCAACTCAGGCTGGGGGTCCTGGGTCCAGGATATGCTATCATCATCATGATGGAGCAAGGGGAGCTGAGGGAGAAGGCAGCAACCCTGTTGTGTTAGTGTGTGGGAGTGGTGAGGTGTGGGGGGATACCAGGCTGGTCATGCCTGAAGAATGCAGGTTGGGATCCCTCTTTCCAGTCCAGTGGACTGGGAGAGGGCAGTGGATGTGGAATAACCCCGTTCAGAGGTAGAGATAGGATGACTATGTTGGCTTGGCATGCAATGGGAGTCAGGCTGCTCCATCTGGACCACTGTCACCATCCTCATGGCCTATTTCTCCTGGGTTTCTCCTGGTTCTCCCTCCCCTCCTTGTTTCATGGGAGCCCACCAAGCCCAGGACCCCCCTGACTGACTTTTTCTGCAGCTGAATACAAGACCTTGTGCCCTGGAGGAGAAGGTTTCCGGCCCAACCCCATCACTGTCATCCTGGAAGGTAAGCTCACATAGACCCCATGCCCCTCACCAGGGGCTTGGGTGCTGGGGGAGCGCACCCAGCCTTGTGTGGGCACTCTGTGCTGTGGCACTGGGCTGGCTGGGTGCACGCTGAGCCCCTGTCCACCAAATGACAAACAGCAAGTGTGTGCTCTCCTCGGATGTGCTCCAGACTCGTGGGCACCAGCTGGAGGTGGTGGGATGAACCCGCTGTGGATGCTGGGGTGAAGGCACTGCCTGTGCTGCTCTGACAAGCAATGACCATCTCCTGCCTGTTCTCCCTCCTCAGATATCGATGAGTGCCAGGAGCTGCCGGGCCTCTGCCAGGGTGGCAACTGTGTGAACACCTTTGGCAGCTTCCAGTGCGAGTGCCCCCTCGGCTACTACCTCAATGAGGACACGCGCATCTGTGAAGGTAGCTGTGGTGTGGTGCCTGTGCTTGGCTGTGTGCCTGTGTGTGCAACAGACCTGTGTGTGTATCTGGGCTGCCATAGGAATGGTTGGCAGAATGACCTCCCCTTTCTCTTCCAGACTTCCCATCCTTATCACAAACCCTGTCCCTATATTGGGCCCATCCAAACCTTGTGCCAAACCTACCACCACTCCCACATCAGGCCCTTCTCTCCCTCTGCCCAGTGCTTTGACCTCCAATCTCCTTTTCTTTGCAGATATTGATGAGTGCTCTGCTCACATTGGGATCTGTGGCCCTGGGACCTGCTACAACACCCTTGGCAACTACACCTGCGTGTGCCCCCCTGAGTACATGCAAGTCAACGGAGGAAATAACTGCATGGGTATGGCATGGTGTGAATCTGTGGGCAGGCTCTGGCAGTGCCCTGCCTCTGTGCAACCCCTGGGTTGTGCTGTGGGCAGCACAGTGTGGGCACCTTGCCTGAGCACGTGGATCAGAGGTGGTGGGGCTGGCAC
>NW_009922651.1:34854-35377 GCF_000696875.1 Nestor notabilis
GGGAGTGGAAAAAAAAAGCCTACTCTCGGGGCTGCCTTTGCAGACATGAGGAAGGGCGTGTGCTACCGCAACTACAATGACACGTGTGAGAATGAGCTCTCCTTCAACATGACCAAGAAGATGTGCTGCTGCTCCTACAACATTGGCAAGGCCTGGAACAAGCCATGCGAGCCCTGCCCCACACCAGCCAGCCGTAAGACTGTGTCTGCCCCTTGCTTCTCCAGCCATCCCATGCACTTTGAGGCACAGGCACTAACAAAACAGGAGGAGAAGGGAGACCATCGTGTCTGGCAGGGGGTGCCTGTGGGTGAGTGCTGTGGGGACATGCATTATACTACAAGGACACAGGGGACTAGGCCAGTATCTGTGGAGAGGAGATGATCATAGAACCACAGCATCAACCAGGTTGGAAAAGCCCTTCAAGCTCATCCAGTCCAACTGCTCCCCAGCACTGCCAAGGCCACCACTAACCCCTGGCACTGAGGCTACCCGCTGTGGGAACACTTGCAGGGACGGCGAATCC
>NW_009922651.1:35528-41207 GCF_000696875.1 Nestor notabilis
CTCCATCCTCCTGTCAGGCAGTTGCAGAGAGCGATCAGGTCCCCCCTGAGCCTTCTCTTCTCCACACTAAACCCCCAGGTCCCTCAGCCCTTCCCCATCACACTTGTGCTCCAGGCCCTGCTCCAGCTCCGGTGCCCTTCTCTGGCCCCGCTCCAGCACCTCAATGTCTCTCCTGTAGTGAGGGGCCCAGAGCTGAACACAGGATGTGTGTCTCTTGCCTGTCAGACCCCATCTGATAACTCCAGCCATAGTCGGCCTTTATCCGTCTCGTCCCTTGCTGCACCCCGCTGTGCGCACCAGGCATGGCCATGACCTTGATGTTCCTCTTTCAGCTGAGTACCAGATCCTGTGTGGGAACCAGGCCCCCGGCTTTATCATCGACATCCACACAGGAAAGCCGATCGGTGAGTAGAGCCCCTGTGCCTGGGAGGCAGGTCTGCTCTTTGCCCCTCTGCTTTCTTCCTACAGTGTCTGTGAGCTTGTTCCCTTCCCATACCTTAGTAAATTAAGTCCTGGGCAGAGGGGGACAAGAGGTGGCAAACATGGGTGCAAGCAGCTGGCTAAGCCTTCAAGTCTATGTCCTAAGTGGCTGAGCTGCTCAGACCTTCCCACATTTGCAACTGTGCCTTGGTTTCTGTCCAACCTGGAGACTCAAGTGGTCACGTAGATCCAGATCCTTGACACTCACACTGCCAGCAGCACCGGCCCTGCCACAGCAGGACACTGCTGAGAGCCAAGGTTTCAGGTCTGTGTTTTGGTAGATGGAAAGCCAGAGGAGCTGTTAAAGCCCTGGGATTTGTGGGCTGTCTACAGTGCAGTTGAAGTCTTGACAGATGGACCCACTGGTAGCTTGTGAGACAGATCAGGTAATCCTTGCTTCACCTGGCCTTGCAGTGCCAGCCGGAGGACTGAACAGGAGGGAGATGAGGTCATCTTCTGCTCCCAGGGAGAAAGTACAACAGAGAGTATCAGTGCAGGGCTGGTGCTGGGCTGTGCTGGGCACAGCAACAGAGTCAGGGACCCGGAGCCATCTCACTATTCCAGTGACCCACTGGACTTCCCATCTGCAGCCTGGTCCCAGAGCCTGAGCAAGGTTCTATGTTACACAGAGATGTGCTTGGAGAAAACAAGGTGAATGTCTTGGTTAGGATCCCTCCCAACACGTGCTGTGCAGGCTCTGTCAGCAACCCCATAGACTTGCATTGCTCTGTTGTGTACCCAGACCTCTGCAGAGCAGCCCTAGCCTGGCATGACCTGCAGGATCCATCAATGCTCCAGCAGTTGCTCCACTGTTTGTCTGGTGGCCCTTTCCTGCTCATTTGCTTTTTAGAATGCAGGAGGGCAGCAGCCTCCCAGCTATGGGGGCTGCTTTCCTCCCTGCTGCCTTCCCGGGATGCTGAGAGATGTTGTCTGTGTGCAGATATTGATGAGTGCAGTGAGATCCCTGCTATCTGCACCAATGGTGTCTGCATCAACCAGATTGGCAGCTTCAGGTGCGAGTGTCCCATTGGATTCAGCTACAACAACATCCTGCTCATCTGTGAAGGTAATGGCGCAGCCAGGCAGCCCTGCCAAAGATGCCCACGAGGGGGGATCTCAGTGTGGCACTAGCGTCTCCCCATGAGACACCAGGGTGAGGGCTGTCAGCAGATACGGACAGAGCCTACGTGTTCTCAGCCTTCTAGAAATCTTCATTTTCCACATCAATGATTGGACAAAATGTGCTGATTTTCATTCGTTTTCCTGCCTGGTTTTCCCTTCCTCCATTTCTGGGGGGTTCTTTGCACGTGTGAGTGCTTACAAGTTTTTAGAACTAAAATTCCTATAATTTTCTTGCAAAGCACTAGGAAAAGGTTGAAACTTAGCCCTGATTTGCCCAAACCAAGAGTTAACCCTCAGTTGACTCCACTGAGCTACTCCAGCCCGCCCAGGCTGGTGCTGGTGCTGGTGCTTGGCCCTCTGCACAGCCCAGGTTTGCACTGCTCTCCTCCCGCAGACATCGACGAGTGCAGCAGTGGGGAGAACCTCTGCCAGCGCAACGCCGACTGCATCAACATCCCGGGCAGTTACAGGTGCGAATGCTCAACCGGATACAAGCTGTCGCCTAGTGGAGCCTGCGTGGGTAAGATGGGAGCTCTTTGCTACCTATTCCATCCAGAGACACATGTGCGAGGTGCTGACACCCCTGCCTAGGCTCTTCAGGTGGCTTTAGAGACCCCCACGTGTGGACCAGAGGAAGGACTTTCCATGTCCAATGGACAGGATGAAGGATGTGCCAGTCTCATGTACGGGTTCCTGGTCATTTGTCAAGCCTGTTGACTACGACCTGGCTGTGCAGTGATTATCATAGAGTCATAGAAGAGTTTGAGTTGGAAAGGACCTTAAGATCATCTAGTTCAAAACTCCCTGCTATGGAAAGACACCTCACACTAGACCATGTTGCCCAAGGCTCTGTCCAACCTGGCCTTGAACACTGCCAGGGATGGGGCATTCACCACTACTGTGGGCAGCCTGTCCCAGGGTGTCACCATCCTCACAGTAAAGAACAGTAAAGATTATGACATACCTTTATTTCTGGAAAAAATTCCCAGGGATAGTGGGCTGCTGAGGGATGAGGAAAGGTCTCTGTGAACTGCAGCTTTAGTCTGGCTGCTCAGGCCATTTTCTCCAATTAAATGTATACTTGTGTTTTTAGAGATTGTGGTGCACAAATCTCATTCTCTGTGAAGCCACCTCTTAGGGAACAGAGACCCCGTTCTGCTGTGCTGCTTCTCACAGACACACTGCCCACCAGTGTGTCAGCTCGTCCCAACTGGTCCATCCCTTCTGCTCACTAGTGCCCATTTTGCTTTGTTTTAGGTCGCAACGAATGCCAGGAGATCCCCAATGTCTGCAGCCACGGGGACTGTGTGGACACCGAGGGCAGCTACGTCTGCATCTGCCACAACGGCTTCAAGGCCACGGGGGAGCAGACCATGTGCATGGGTCAGTGTGGCTGCCACAGCCCTGCTGGGAATCATGTATCGGGATGGATGTGAGCTCCATCCAGCACCCGCTGGGTAGTGCCAAGGACCACGGTGTCCTCTAGATCCCAGGCTGCCCCTGAGAGCCACAGGGGTGTTGTGCAGCTGCCTGGACCCTGTCCACACACCCAAGACAGTGGCTCGCAGCTCACTCAGCCCCTGACTCAGCTGTGACCTTCTCTCTACAGATATTGATGAGTGTGACCGACAGCCCTGTGGAAATGGGACCTGCAAGAACACAGTTGGCTCCTACAACTGCCTCTGCTTCCCTGGCTTCGAGCTAACACACAACAACGACTGCATGGGTGAGCTGCATGATATCCTGACTGCATGGATTGCCAACTGGGGTCAGCGTGGCAACGCCTGTGGGGCGTGAGGTGTCACATACAGGGAACAGCTCTGGGTGTCACCTGGCAGTGACTGTAGGGGTAGTTGTATGTGTGAGAGGCATAGGGCTGGCGAAGGTGGTACATTGACACTCACAGGATGTGCACCTCTCTTCCCATTGTGCTTATCATTTCCCTCCCACAGACATTGATGAGTGTTCATCCCTGGTGGGGCAGGTGTGTCGGAATGGCCAGTGCATCAACAGCATCGGCTCCTTCCAGTGCCTATGCCAAGAGGGGTATGACCGGACTCCTGATGGGAAGAACTGTGTAGGTGAGTGTCCAGGCAGCAGGCTGGCCCTTCTCTGGGGGTTAAGCTGCATGTTGGCGTGGCTAGCACTGTGCAGTGCTATAGATGTGGTCCCCAAGATGGTCCCATCAGAGGCAAGTGAGAACTCCAGAACCACTCACAAGGCTTCAAGTCCTCCAGACCTAAAGCCTGGTCGTTTGACTGCCCATGAAAAGCTGGGCTGGGCCTCACTATGCCTGCATCTCCCTTCCAGCAATGCAGGGAACAGTCAAGACAGTCCCTTTCTATGTGCTGAGACTTGCGGGCAGTGAGGAGAAATGTTGTCCTATCCATGCCCCTGTACCAAGGGATGCCTTGGGAACTGCCCTGGAGTCATGGGCTGTGGGGACAGACAGGCACATTGGTTACGTGCACCCACCACTCTGCCTCCTTCAGGACTCAGTCTGTGTTCCCAGGGTGCACGAGGCAGAGCATCCTGGAAAACGTCTTATCTGTTTCCTCTCCATGTTTTGGGAAGAGAAGGATGCAGCTGCATGTAGGGCAGGAGTGTACCCTGCGCCAGATCCTCCGTGCTGAGCACAGATGCTATCACTGGTGGTTTCCTCTCTACAGATATCAATGAGTGTGTGAGCCTGCCTGGGACCTGCTCCCCGGGTACCTGCCAGAACCTGGAGGGCTCCTTCCGCTGTATCTGCCCTCCTGGCTACGAGGTCCAGAACGACAACTGCATTGGTAATGTTGGCTCTGTGCTTCCTCCCTTTCCAGCACAGCATATGGTCATCTGCTTCATAGAATCAACCAGGTTGGAAAAGCCCTTTAAGATCACCAAGTCCAACCTTGACCCCAGGACTGCCAAGTCTACCACTAATCCATGTCACTAAGGAGTGACCTTAGACTATTCCCAGAACAACCTTGTTCTTCCTGAGCAGGCTGGGGCATCACCACCCCCAAATATCTTCTTGAAAGCAACTGGACGCAGAGCAAGGCAAGACCTGCCTCAATGACAGAAGAGGCTTGATAGTTTTGCTGTGCCCTGTCCTCTTCATTGCCCCATATGCCCTGAGGGAGGGTTAAGGGTCAGGGCTGGGGTGATGTCCTGCAGGCATCAGAGCTCCCCACACATCACATATTCACAGCTGGTTTTAATGCAATGATGAAAGGAGTCACCTTTGGCTGCTCTGTATGTCCCCGATGCTCCCAGATATCAACGAGTGTGAAGAGGAGCCCAACATCTGCCTTTTTGGGACGTGCACCAATACCCCTGGCAGCTTCCAGTGCGTGTGTCCTCCAGGCTTTGTGCTGTCTGACAATGGCCGGCGGTGCTTTGGTGAGTGCAGCTCATCCTGGTGGGAAGGGAGGATGTCTGCAATGAGCTGTGCATAACCCATCCTCTCACAGATACTCGCCAGAGCTTCTGCTTCACTCGCTTTGACAACGGGAAGTGCTCTGTTCCCAAGGCCTTCAACACCACCAAGGCTCGCTGTTGCTGCAGCAAGATGCCAGGAGAAGGCTGGGGAGACCCGTGTGAGCTGTGCCCGCAGGAAGGGAATGGTAGGTGTGCTGGGACCGAGCTCCACAGGAGGGGTGGCTCTGTGTGTCTCTGACATGTGCAGAGGGTGGGGAAGGTGTGCAAGGGCAAGACAACCAGCAAAGTGGGCTCCTCCATCTGAAGAATACTGCCTTGAAACCTAGTAGCCCTTACTGGACTGTGTCCAGTGCTGGGCTCCTCAGGACAAGAGACAAGGAGCTGCTGGAGAGGGTCCAGTGGAGGCCACAGCGATAATGAGAGGTCTGGAGCATCTCTCTGATGAGGAGAGATTGCGGGAGCTGGGCCTGGTTGGTCAGAGAAGAGCAGCCCGAGGGGGGATCTCATCAATGCAGATCAACAGCTCAAAGGCGGGTGCCAGGAGGATGGTGCCAGACTCTTCTCAGTGGTGCCCAGCGACAGGATGAGGAGCAATGGCCAGAAACTAAAGCACAAGTTTCACCTCAACATAGAATCACAGAATGGTTTGGGTTG
>NW_009922652.1:0-203 GCF_000696875.1 Nestor notabilis
GGTGGAATGGGGCTGTGGGTGCTCTATAGGGCTGCAGATGCTCTATGGGGCTGGAGATCATGGACATGGAATAGGGCTGCGGGTGCTCTGTGGGGCTGCTCTATGGGGCTGCGTGACAGGTGCTCTGTGGGCTGTGCTGTGGGGCTGTGTGACGGGTGCTCTATGGGGCTGTGTGTGGGGCAGCCCGCCCTGACCCCCGTGTG